>NW_024722227.1:1971953-1991953 GCF_018991925.1 Homarus americanus
TTTCGCACTTTACCACCATACTACTAACATTCTCTACCACCATAAATACTAACACTCTACCACCATAACTACTAACACACTCTACCACCATAAATACTAACACTCTACCACCATAACTACTAACGCACTTTACCACCATAATTACTAACATTCTCTACCACCATAATTACTAACACACTCTACCACCATAACTACTAACACACTCTACCACCATAACTACTAACACTCTACCACAATAACTACTTACACACTCTACCACCATAACTACTAACACACTTTACCACCATAATTACTAACACACTACCACCATAACTAACACTCTACCACCATAACCAACACAGCTACCAAACAGGGAGGTACTACCGTCTGGGAAGATATTGGAAGCATAATGTGTTGTCTAATGGTAGACCCTGCTGCTATATGGCATCACAAAAATTGTGACCAAGTCTCAGGTTGCTGATCTGACTTTCTGCCTCATTTACACACAATTGCTGGGTCTCAATTGTTTCTCTTACTTGACAACACAACATACATATATTGTTTCTCACTTTTGATCTTTTTTTAATTTTTGTATTTCTTTATGATTCTTTATTATTATTATTATTATTATTATTATTATTATTATTATTATTATTATTATTATTATTATTATTATTATTATTATTATTATTATTATTATTATTATTATTATTATTGTTATTATTATTAAATTTTGGCCCCCCAGGCCCTGATGTGGGTCATTGACCTGTGCCCGGGTGGACTAAATCCCGTAAAAAAACAAACAAAAAAACAAACAAACATTATACCTCCATAATTAACGAACTCTACCACCATAATTAACGCACTCTACCATCATAATTAAAACATACAGCATTATAATCCAAACCTATCATACATTGCCAATATAACTAGCGCATACTCCAACCACTACCATCTACTCATTGATATATTAGTGTTATGGTTCTACTAATTTTACTAATTGGCTATACTTACTGTAGTGGTAGTAGTCGTAATAGTAGTAGTAGTAATGATAAGTTAGTAATGGAGAATTAATTCCATTACTACTACTACTACTACTACGGCTATTAATTTTTTTTAAACGTGGCCTTCAGCCTCCCCCAATAGCCACACATTCGCCGCCATTTTATTACCTTAAAATTAAATATCCTAATACATAAGTAGCTATCCTAGCTGTGTTGAGTTAGTTGAGCTACAGATCTATGCTGCATTCAGTGACTGTTGCCTCTTAGTCAATGCCTGCGGCCGTTGTAGACTTTGGGGCCGAAGATCTCGTTCCCTGAGGCAAAGCAATGCAGACCTAAGCAGAGAGAAGGACAGTCGGCATCTCAACTAGGCTGTAACGTAACTTCTGGGCTGCTGCTTCTGTTCAGATAACACCTCCGCGAGTCTGGCGTAGAAACATCTTGCACTTGGTCCCATCCCGCCAGAGGTTGTGAACACCAGAGGAGTGAAGCTGCCTTGATGAACATTCTGAATTCTCTCCCTATATATATACATATACCCTGTTCTAGTCATTCCCATTCCTCCGGTGTATAGCATCAAGAGCTAGGTTACGGTGACATGTGGCCATGGGATTGAAAGTCCTTAAGTCAAAAAAGGACCGCTGTCCCCGCGTCCAGAATCCTCGAGCACTGACGTCCACACGGGTTTTGTTAGATGTGTTTGAAGTCTTGTGATGGGAATTCTCACCATCCAATGGGAAGAGGGGCGGTTCTACCCTGACATCATGTCAGATTTCCTTCAACATATTTGCTGTGAGATCCCTCACTTCTTCATGCCTCATGCATACGAAGCCCCCCTTTCTTGCACACTATGGCATGGTCGATGTTGTAGGATGAGCCACAAACGCATTGGGAGGGCAAACCTTCTACTGGCCAACCATACCTTAGGCTTAGAGCAATGGCATCTGTAAATTTTTGTTTATTAAGGCTGAAACCTTTTGTCCTTATCGGTAACGTAACGTTGTTAGCCAGTTCGCCCACCTCCTGCGCTATAGCTACTTTTTTTTCAAGTTCACTGACAATTGCAATATCAGTTGTTGAAGTTATTAATACTACCGTACTGTTATTACTACCATCACAACTACGACTTCTACCACTACCTACTCAACAACTAATACTACCAATATTACTATAAGTTACAAAACAAGAACACTAGACGGTGTATAAATACGTGTGTGAAGAGTATGACACTGTGTGGTAAGGGAGGGTGGGAGAGGGAGGGAGGGAGAGTGAGTGTGTGACGTCACGGTACCCTGGCACTCTGCCCAGACGGTGCCACTCGTGAGAGCCTCTCCCAGCACACCTGACTGCCAGCACAACACTACACACCTGAATTGTCATAAAACACCCCAAAGCTGGCTCTGTATCAACACATTACACACCTGACTCCGCCATCACTACACATCTTGCTCTGCCAACACAACACTACACACCTGACTGCCAACACAACACTGTACACCTGACTGCCAACACAACACTACACACCTGACTGTCAACACAAACACTACACATCTAAGTCTACCAACATTACATACGGTACCTGACTTAAAACACCCCAAAACTGGTTCTCTGCCAACACATTACATATCTGGCTGCCAACTGCCAACACAAGACTACACACCTGTCTACTAACCACAAAACACTACACACACCTGTCTACCAACCACACAACACTACACACACCTGTCTACCAACCTCACAACACTACACACACCTGACTACCAACCACACAACGCTCCACACACCTGACCATCAACCACACAACGCTACACAACTGATTCGCCAAGGAACATACAGTACATGTCCCTTGCGAGCGACCCATAGTTCCAGACCTGACTGTATAAACACGGGAAACGATATACCTGACTTACACGAGAGGTAACACTGCACAACTGACTGCCTTTGTATACCGAATCTAAAACTACACATCTGACACAAAGACAACATTGGCTCGTTATTATCACGTAATATAAACAGATAATTAAGTGGTTTAAGTCACATGTATGCACGTGTATTATGCATCTTAGGGCCAGTCACAAGGTATTTTCCCATTGATAGTCATATGTATACCGTCCGATAGTCATATGTATATATAGAGACGTCTCGAAGTGTCATATGTGTACGTGTTTTTTTACATTCGAGAGTCATACGTATATATATGTACACGCCTCTAGGTTATTCCCATGTGAGTATGTTTTTTCACACACACACGCACAGAGCCATATTCTCTGGTTGTCATGAGTAGTTATGAAGTAAGGTGTGGTGTAGGTGTGAGTAAGGTGTGGTGTAGGTGTGAGTAAGGTGTGGTGTAGGTGTGAGTAAGGTGTGGTGTAGGTGTGAGTAAATGAGTAGTGTAGGTGTGAGTAAGGTGTGTAGGTGTGAAGGTGTGGTGTAGTGTGGTGTAAGGTGAGTGTAGTGTAGGTGTGAGTGGGTGTGTGTGGGTGTGTGTAAGTGTGGGTAGTGTAGGTGTAAGTGTGGTGTAGGTGTGAGTAAGTGTGTGTAGTGTGTGAGTGTGTGTGGTGTAGGTGTGGTAAGTAAGTGTGATGTGTGTAAGGGTGTGGGTAAGGTGTGGTGTAGGTGTGAGTAAGGTGTGTGTAGGTGTGGTAAGGTGTGGTGTAGGTGTGAGTAAGGTGTGGTGTAGGTGTGAGAAGGTGTGTGTGGTGGGTGTGAGGTGTGTGGTGTAGGTGTGAGTGGTGTGTGTGTAGGTGTGGTAAAGGTGTGATGTAGGTGTGAGAGTGTGTGTAGGTGTGAGTAGGTGTGGTGTAGGTGTTGTGTAAGTATGTGGTGTAGGTGTGAGTGGTGTGTGTAGTTGTGAGTAAGGTGTGGTGTAGGTGGGTGGTGTAGTTGTGAGTGTGTGTGTATGGTGTGGTATAGTTGTGAGTAAGGTGTGGTGTAGGTGTGAAGTGGTGTGGTGTGTAGGTGAGTAAGGTGTGGTGTAGGTGTGAGTGTGTGTAGTGTAGTTGTGGTAAGGTGTGTGGTAGTAGTGTGGTGTAGGTGTGAGTAAGGTGTGGTGTGGTGTGTAAGGTGTGTAAGTGTGAGTAAGGTGTGTGTAGGTGTGTGTAAGTGTAGGTGTAGGTGTGTAAGTGTGGTGTGTGTGTGTAGGTGGGTGTGGTGTAGTAATGGTGTGTGTAAGGTGTGGTGTAGGTGTGAAGTAAGGTGGGTGTGGTGTAGGTGTGAGTGTGTGTGTGGTGTGGTGTGGTAAGGTGTGTGTGTAGGTGTGAGTAAGGTGTGGTGGGTGTGAGTAAGGTGTGGTGTAGGTGAGTATGGTGTGGTGTAGGTGTGTGTGTGTGTAGGAGTAATGGTGTGTGTGTAAGGTGTGTAGTGTAAGTGTGTGTGGTGTGGTGTGGTGTAGGTGTGTAGGTGTAGTAGTGTGTGGTGTGTAGGTGTGAGTAAGTGTGTGGTGTAGGTGTGTGTAGTGTGTAGGGTGTAGGGGTGTGAGTAAGGTGTGGTGCAGTGTGTGAGTAAGGTGTGGTGTAGTGTGAGTAAGGTGTGGTGTAGGTGTGAATAAGGTGTAAGTGTAGGTGTGAGTAAGGTGTGGTGTAGGTGTGAGTAAGGTGTGGTGTAGGTGTGAGTAAGAGTGTGATGTAGGTGTGAGTAAGGTGTGGTGTAGGTGTGAGTTAGGTGTGGTGTAGTTGTGATTTAGGTGTGGTGTAGGTGTGAGTAAGGTGTGGTGTAGGTGTGAGTTAGGTGTGAGTTAGTGCGAGAGCACACACACTCACCTGCCTGCCTGTTGGAGTGGTGGTCGAGGCTCCAGAAAATTCCAAACCGTGTGGAGGGGGTTGGTGGACCGAGCAGCCTCGCCTGGCCTGGTCGACATCGAGCTAACATACCCTCAGACCACACACAACAATAACACGAACGTTAGTAAACATGGCGACGCTTCCAAGACATTTCGAACGTCTGGGGAAAATACAGGAGGGCGGGGGCGGTTCTTCCTTCCTCATCATCCCTGCGACGAATTTAGCTGGATTGATGGATATACTTTGTACGGGTTCCATCTCCTTCCTCATCATCCCTGCGACGAATTTAGCTGGATTGATGGATATACTTTGCTATACGGGTACATCCATCTGCTGGTGGATAGATGGGCTTTAGTATTTCGCTCGGATGACTGAACACGATTTTTTTCGGTGGCAATCGACGAGAACGATGCGGACGTAGCCTCGCCTGGCGGAGTGATCAATACGCCCCACCAGATCAGCTGAGATCCTTGTGGAGTCGCCACCGTCAGCTAGTTGGTGGTGGTAGTGGTGGGTGCTTCCTACTCCCTCCCTCTGTTCTTCACGCTTGTTCATCCTTAACATAGTTAGTCTTGAGACAAGTTGTCCTCAAGACACAAGTCCTCCAGCTAGCTCATCTCTAACCTAAGTTGTCTTTAAGTTAGATAATCCTCAAACTTGTTCAAACTCAAACGAAATCTTCCCCAGGCTGGCTAGCCTCTGAACTAGCTAACATCTTAACTAACTAGCTTCTTAACAACGAAGCCTCTTAACTAACTAGCTTCTTAACTAGGAAGCCTCATAACTAACTAGCTTCTTAACAAGGAAGCCTCTTAACTAACTAGCTTCTTAACTAGGAAGCCTCTTAACTAACTAGCTTCTTAACTAGGAAACCTCTTAACTAACTAGCTTCTTAACAACGAAGCCTCTTAACTAACTAGCTTCTTAGCAAGGAAGCCTCTTAACTAACTAGCTTCTTAACTAGGAAGCCTCTTAACTAACTAGCTTCTTAACTAGGAAGCCTCTTAACTAACTAGCTTCTTAACAACGAAGCCTCTTAACTAACTAGCTTCTTAACTAGGAAGCCTCTTAACTAACTAGCTTCTTAACAACGAAGCCTCTTAACTAACTAGCTTCTTAACAACGAAGCCTCTTAACTAACTAGCTTCTTAACTAGGAAGCCTCTTAACTAACTAGCTTCTTAACAAGGAAGCCTCTTAACTAACTAGCTTCTTAACTAGGAAGCCTCATAACTAACTAGCTTCTTAACAAGGAAGCCTCTTAACTAACTAGCTTCTTAACTAGGAAGCCTCTTAACTAACTAGCTTCTTAACTAGGAAACCTCTTAACTAACTAGCTTCTTAACAACGAAGCCTCTTAACTAACTAGCTTCTTAGCAAGGAAGCCTCTTAACTAACTAGCTTCTTAACTAGGAAGCCTCTTAACTAACTAGCTTCTTAAACAACGAAGCTAACTCTTAACTAACTAGCTTCTTAACTAGGAAGCCTCTTAACTAACTAGCTTCTTAACAACGAAGCCTCTTAACTAACTAGCTTCTTAACAACGAAGCCTCTTAACTAACTAGCTTCTTAACTAGGAAGCCTCTTAACTAACTAGCTTCTTAACAAGGAAGCCTCTTAACTAACTAGCATCTTAACTAGGAAGCCTCTTAACTAACTAGCTTCTTATCTAGGAAACCTCTTAACTGACTAGCTTCTTAACAAGGAAGCCTCTTAACTAACTAGCTTCTTAACTAGGAAGCCTCTTAACTAACTAACTTCTTAACAAGGAAGCCTCTTAACTAACTAGCTTCTTAACTAGGAAGCCTCTTAACTAGCTAGTCTCTTAACTAGTTAGCCTCTTAACTAGCTAGCCTCTTAATTAGCTAGCTTCTTAACTAGCTAGTCTTACGACGTTTCAACTGGTGGGACAAATTGGATTTAAGGTCACAATGACACACACACACACACACACACACACACACACACACACACACACACACACACACACACACACACACACACACACATATTACAGCAGACATTATGACGTTATGTGAACAAAACTTGAACAGTGTCATCCACTGGGGTGACACACACACACAACTCCATCGTGTGTCCAGGCAGTGTGTCAGCCGTGTATTTGAGCTGACATTTCCAATAGCCAATGAATAGCGTAAACTGATTTTATTTTTCTCTGGTGAGGTGGGCAGACAAGAAATCCTCTGGAGATGGTGTACAGGAGCCCAGCGAGTAAACGTTATCTAGCGCACCGCAACTAAAGGTTAAACCGCTCAGAATCATAGTATGCGTCACACAGTAAAATATAAACCCATATATACTTCATGTTCTTTTCGTTTTTTATTAAAGTGACAAGACACGTAAGTTATAACAGTAATGACAACGAAAAAAACAGTATGTGAAGAACATGGATTCACTGTTCTAACTATACATTAAATGCAAAGGCAAACTACCTAATATAGCTACAGGCAAAGGTTAAACAGGAACTAATGTCATATTTACTGTGGCATTGTAAACCTTCTTCAGTAATGTGAATATGTGATGTTCATGCCAATGAGAAGTGTAGTCATCATGTTCGCATATGTTACAGTGAATCTGGACAACTTGGGATTTCACATAATCACCAAAATCTTCAGGAATTCCTTGTATTCTCTGCGACCGTAAACCTAACTTAACCTAACCTAACCATATATCCTATTAGGTTAGGTTAAATTACTTGACGGTCGCAGATATAAAAAGAAATCCCTAAAAATTTTATAGATTGCGTGAAATTCCTGATTAATTTCGGAGATTATGTGACATCCGTAGTTACACAGATTTCTTGTAACATAAATACACATACACGCAGACGAGGGAGTGGGCAAAGGTAGAAGACAGGGTGCTGCGCCTACACTCAGGACGGGGCACTATCTGTCACGAGAAGAACATACTGTATTGGTGGTAACGAGTATTATGAATGATGTTTACCTCTTAATGTACAGCAGTTACCAGCTGAGACGTGTGTGTGTGTGTGTGTGTGTGTGTGTGTGTGTGTGTGTGTGTGTGTGTGTGTGTGTGTGTTTTAATCTGGTAATCATCTACTTTCTTCCCCCTCCAACAGTGGACAAGATTAAATACATCAAGAGAATTTTCACTTAAAGTTCATTAAGATGACAAAACTACACGTATGGAACCCTGGCAAGTACAGTAATGAGATAGGTGGAGCCAAGCAGGGGCAAGGGACGGAGCAGGGGCAGGAGCAAGGGACGGGGCAGGGGCAAGGGACGGGGCAGGGGCAGGAGCAAGGGACGGGGCAGGGGCAACGGCAACACATACAAGCAGTTGTCACTGTAATTTACCATTATTGATCTAACTGTTGTCACCTTAGTAGTCAGCAAGTCATGATAAGTGGCCCCTTCCCACACCCCCACTTACCACACGTAACCCCCACACACAAACACTGTCACACCTGGGATTACAGGAGCCTAACCTTAATTGTTAAACTCAGTGATGGAGTTTGTACGGTATATAAAAACTGTATAACGAGTACGTACATTATGCAGATAACTTTGATGGATGTTTTCCAGGGCTGCACAACAGTAGGTACAGGTTACAGATGCTACACGTCATATCTCGGGAATAGTGGTGAGAGTCGTCTTCACCTGCATTGCACCTTACCATGAATTGGTCAATTTTTGTATATCATGTAAGACATCACTCACCACTACGTGTGGCGAGCAACCAGGGTGATGATGTTGGGTGCCACAAGTGATGATGCTGGGGGTCAGGATAATGCTGGGGGCCAGGATAATGCTGGGGGCCAGGATAATGCTGGGGGCAAGTATGAAGCTCGGTCCAAGATAATGCTGGGGGCTAGTATGATGTTGGGGGCCAGAATAATGCTGGGAAGAAGGTTAAAGCTGGGGAGCAGGCTAATGCTGGGGGTCAGTAGGATGCTGGGCCAGGATAATGCTGGGGCCAGGATAATGCTGGGGGCAAGTATGATGCTGGGGGCCAGGATGATGCTGGGGGCCAGGATAATGCTGGGGGCAAGTATGAAGCTGGGTCCAGGATAATGCTGGGGGCCAGGATAATGCTTCGGGACGAGGAAAGGGTTGTTTCAATAAACCTCAGAGAAAGTTATGGAAGGTAACAGGTATACTATAATGACTATCGGGTTGATTTATACACCGGCATGAATGACACATCTCGGTCAAACACGTCATTACGCATAAAAAGGTTACCTGAAAGTGGCCCCGAGTGTCTTAAGCCCACGGCGATCACCTCAACACGGTCTTTCTTACACTGCACGGAAGTTGTTCATCCACTGCCGAAGAACTCTTGGGGAGACGAAGAGTAATATATACTTGTATATGATATATTATTTATAAAGGGTCTAGGTAAAGTTAAAACTAAAATCCGGATATTTTATATAAGTTTAACCTTATTTTCATGTAGAAAATTTGGCATAGAGACAATAAATTCCTTTTATATTTTTTAATATAAGTTCTTGTCACATTCTACAATTTACTGTGGCCAAAATTAATATTAACCCCTTGTGTACGGGGTCCTCTCTATGCTGATTAAAATTGTCTGACGTTAGCCAAATAAAATCTTAAAAGTGGCGTCCTTGTAGTGAAGGGGTTAAGGAAGAACAGTGTTTAATGGTTTTTGCCCATTAAACCATACACGTATTCAACTAAGCACCTTATTTTGAGTTTAATCAAGTGTTAGGGCCTCGGGAACACTCAACACATACCTATAAATGTTTCACTGGACTGGAAATGCACTAAAGTTTCTTTGACAGTAAAAAGCCTTGAAAGTTCTTAATACTTCGTAAACTTTTTTTCCATCAACTTAATACTTCTCTCTACGTCGAATGATGACGCTTCCTCTTCAGTTACCGGTGTAGTCTAGGTTTGCATTAGAAGGTTGCAACTTGTACCTTGCAGGAAGCAGTGTATTCGTGGCCACACTGTTGACATAGAACCCAGGCCAAGATTTGCCGTCATCCAGCGACTTACACGACCACACCGAAGACGAGTTAACCTGTACTACTCCTCACCATCACATTACTCTTATTATCATTATCATTATTTTCAACACTCATAAACAGATGTGTAAGTCATCGAGTTCCTTGGGTCAGTAGTGACCAAACCTCAAGACGATTCACTTGGTAGTCTTCTCGACACGGGCGGCAGCAGATGTTTTCATGAGTAAACACACACACACACACACACACACACACACACCTTGACCTATGTATGCAAAAAGAAAAATACATATATGTTAGTAGGACACGGAAGCTCCGCTTTGTACAGTGACCGCGAAGGTTTACCGCCTACAGTGAGCTCAGCACTGGGGTTAACTACCTATAATACGCTAAACAAAGGTTAACTACAGCACGCCAAAGATTAAACAATAGGTAAACATAGGTGACAGTGACCCACCATTAACGTCACGTTCTCTGTCTGGGAAGATTTATTACATGGCGATAATATTTGAGAAAAGTCAACTCTTGCGTATATATAAACAAACGGACGGACAAGAGAAACACAATATACCTGTTTTATTATTAACGGCGGGGAAAAATATAAGGAAACAATATGCTTATAGAACCAGTCCTTGTGATGAAAATATTTATTGGAGATGCCCCCCCCCCCCTCTAGGCACGGTACGAGGCTGTGTGATGTTACTAGCTAAGTGACTACACACCACCCACCTGAACCTTATTAACCAGCCGTGACACACACACACATACACCATCTCCTTGCGTATAACCACGACTCTCCTTTAGTCTAAAAAACGTGGGATGTGTACCTCGCGGGTCTCACTGAAGACTAACAAAGTCGACGTCCTCACGACTCTATCTCATGATGAACTATATCTACCACAACTTAAAATTGTCATTTTTTTTAAGTACACACACTATATATATATATATATATATATATATATATATATATATAAAGAGAGAGAGAATGGCAGTATGAGGTCCCTGATCATAGATAACACAGTATCTACTCACTCTAAACAGTCTCACAATTCAGACACTTGCCAATAATGTTTGTACGACGTTTACAGCACTTAAGATGCACCTCAGGTGTTGACCTTCCTCACCTCGTGTAAACATGCTTGTCATGTTCGATAGTTGCGTGTACTAACGGAAAAATGAATATATTTTATGTGAATAAAAGAATTACAACAGATTAAAACACTAAACTTCCGATTCGTCTGATGATGGTTGTCTGACAGTGAAGAAGTGGTGGTGAAGTAACTAGTCCAGGACACGTCGACAAGTTCAACACACGCAACTCTCGTTTGCCTTAATGCAGTATATAACAAACGATAATTGCCAACGTAAAAATAAAAGTTTTGAGCGATGAGATATTAACTTTTTCTTAATCCGCGAGTGAAGGTGGGCGGGGGGTTAACACATGGTGTAGGGAATATAAGAAAAACTCGTGATAAAACTTGCAAAGATGAATGTATTTCACTACATGTCATCACACAAGCTGTTACACGAATGGCCACCACGTCATTCACCACTACAGAGAATGAGATATCTAGTTGTCCTTCGAAGCTTTGAAGATATGATAGGAACCAAAAGTGAAGCAATTAGATTTGGTATAGAACTTCGAAGCTTCGAAGAGGTATATGAAACCGGAGTGACTCATTTAGGTGGCATATAAAACTGGTAATATCGAGAGTGCCGACCAGTCCAGTAGACGAGAGAGAGTAGACGGTCGCTGGGATGTTCTCCGTATGGACGTTGATCTCGTTAGTTCTGTGTGTTGTTTGGTGATCGGTGGCCATACTAATTAGTGAATGTTGGGTTTAGATATTGGAAGGTGAAAAGTTTAGGGAGATGCAGCCCTTACTACTGTACCTGGCGACCTTGTCAAATTTACTCTACTGTATTGTGTTGAAGTGTGAGGTTAAAGAGTATGTATCGAAGAAGTATATGGGATTGTGTTAAGGTGACATAAGATGATGATTGGGTGATTCTTGTAGGTTTTTTGTCTTCATTATTAAAAGTAATGTGAGACTGTTTCTTGAACTCTTTATACCCTTTGTTACAATACAAGGATCTGGGAAGTTAATTTGTTTCCTCCTGTTATCCTTTGCCAGGGATGGGAACATAGGACCTGTTAGTATTAACCACACGAAGTTATTGTTCTCTCCCGCGACTCCATTCCATACGCCACTCCTGGTCACTCGTTCATTCTGACCCTCACTCACCGAGGCAGAAATGTTGATCTTCCTCCTTGACAGGTTGATGTTACCTATCAAGCCCACCTACTGTGACTTTTTTTAGACTAAAGTGAACTGAAGTAAATTTGACTTAAGTAGGTTTTGGTGTGGCAGCAGCTCTATACATGACTCACTGACCACAGATGTATACTGAGAGAGAAGAATCTATCACAAGGTTAATACACTGTAGGCTACAAGTTGACCTGTCTGATGCACCACTACCTCTGTCTGCCATTTTGTCACTAATTCAGTTACTCACTGACAGAGACAATCGTAGTTATATGTGATAAATTGCAATAACCTAATAAATACAATTCACGTCGAGTATTTTGATGTAAATCCACTAAAAACAACTTAGGTCCTTAAGTTCACCTTTGCCACTTAATCATCATTGACAAAGACGATATATTCACTATTTATACGTTGTCTGGTGCTCCTGTGGACGAGTATCTCTTAATTGTTTTTTATTTTTGTCCACTAATATTTTCTAGCACTTGTAACTCCACTTGGAAAGTAGTCATACGCCTGACGGCCCGGGCCGTTAAGGGCAGTGCACTAAAATACACTCAACCGCCTGCACTTCTCCAAAGTTAGGTACCCATTCACAAGTGGGTGACCTGGGGATACCCTGGGCGCCAACCAGCGACCCTATAGACAAGGGGCGAGCGCTGTATCTACTCGGTCGCCGCATCCCGTAATTCCGCTTAACTTCCAGCCTGATGTAGTTTATGGAACAATTACTTATCATCGATAGATAACACACATACATACACTCACCCACACACATGTACGATGGCAATAATTACTACTGGTGCTCACAGAAAGGTGTACAGTATTGCGATATACTTGTAAATAATCTTTACAACTAAGTAGCACTCAAACACACAAAAACATTCTTACCGTCGAAACACACAGTATGACACAGTGGCAACACTTTCCATCCTCCTCCCACACTCTTTCCCGATGTTGACCGATCCTCTTTCTCCAACTATCGACCTATAAATCTTGCTTCAAGTCATCTTAAGTCATGGAGTCTGATATAAGTATTCACACACCTTGCAGAACCCCACCTCGTCTTTGACATCCAGTGTAGTGTACAGTACATTCCATGTTCCATCTCACACCTAACCTAACCTAACCCAACCCTGACTGTGCTCGTGACAACTTTGGCGAATCTTTTATCATTGCCTTTGATATTTTTAAAGCCTTTAACTGAAGCTGGTGAACTCTCTTCTTTTGGTCATTTTTTTATTTAATTCCCAGAATCTCCACCTTTCTCTTACAACCACCACTGCTATGTTATTGAGAATGATCACACTTATATTACTTTCCCATCAGAGATGAAATACCTCAAGGTTTAGGGCTTGCTCCTACCTACTTCCTACATACCAGTGACCACCTCTCCACTCGCAACAGCATACACATCCTTACTCGATAACACTAACCCGCTCAAGTCTGTCCTACTGTTGCAATGCCTAAGCTCAGTCAAACCTGCCAGCACATTGCCTGTAAACTACATATTGATTGAACACACATTGAATCCATAAATTCAATGGGGAAAATTTAACTTCTTTACTTTCAGTGCCACCAACAAAACCCCTTAATGCCATGCCTCATACGTATCATATTGTATGAAGTTCACTTTTCTCTTAAGTCCCTCTCTCACCTACATTTTACAGATCTCTAAATGTACTTTATTCAACAATTAGTTCATACCACTGGAGTAAGGTGGCCACTGGAGTAAGGTGGCCACTGGAGTAAGGTGAACGTTTTGTAATGATCGATTTATAATTGTGGATTGGTTCCTAGGATGAGGTGACCTTGAATGATGAATGACCTATGAGCCTGACCTTTATCCAAGGTTGAAAAATAAAACCCATCGTGTTTACTCCCAGCATAGGTCAACGTGATGCAAGGTCTTAGTAACATCCTGAAGAAAATTGTGGGCTCTTGAGAGGGAAAACACACACACACACACACACACACACACACACACACACACACACTACAATATCTTACAGGGACACGAGAGTCGGGTAGTACAACTACCGGATATATACAGTACAATATAACGTACTACGTCGCTTAAATAGAATTATATTAAACGTAAACCTTTCGAAATTGGACTCGACATATTGTTGGTAAGGTCAAGCATGCATTAAGGTGTAGGTGGGGGTGTATGTGGGTGTAGAGGTGTTTGAGGGGCGGCTGTTTGAATGTTTCTTTGAGTCATCCTGATTCATTAATAATAATAATAATAATAATATGGTAGACCATACTGCACTTGACACAAGTGCTACATCCCCCATCACCCCCCCCCAGCCCTCCCCCCACGCTGGAGATTTTTGGAGTCACCATTTTTAAAAACGTTCAGGCAAGGTAATGACAGATTGTTCCTTATAACAATAGTGATAATAACAATACTATGAATGCTATTACGTCCAGTTATTATCAAGCCAATATTATTTTCCAACACATATATTGTCATTGATGAGTACACTGCTTTTTGTGAAGAATGTCCACGTACCACCTGATGATGGTGGTGGGGGTGGTGAACATGTATCACCAGGTGGTGATGAACATGTATCACCTGGTGGTGAAGGTGGTCAACTTTATCACTTGCTGGGTAGTGGAGGTCAACATGTATCACTTGCTGGGTAGTGGAGGTCAACATGTATCACTTGCTGGGTAGTGGAGGTCAACATGTATCACTTGCTGGGTAGTGGAGGTCAACATGTATCACTTGCTGGGTAGTGGAGGTCAACTTGTATCACTTGCTGGGTAGTGGAGGTCAACATGTATCACCTGCTGTGTAGTGGAGGCCAACATGTATCACTTGCTGGGTAGTGGAGGTCAACATGTATCAGTGCTGGGTAGTGGAGGTCAACATGTATCACAAATCATCTACTCTGTATTTGTTTTTATAAGTCTAAGCCTGACCCAGAAGACGGCCGGAGACATTCCCAAGGCACAATATACATCAATAACTCCACACAATATGTAACTTGCAGTGTATTTACTAGTATTTCTTTATATACGGTGTTCTATTGCAGTATATACAGTACGTGTTGGTTCTGGTGCAAATTAAATCCTAACGTCAATTTGAATGACGTCATTCCATTGTGTTCCGTCTTCCTGTTCAAATGTGTATAGTGGGTCAAACTTAATTTCATAGCATTAATACTGGTTGTACTGGGAGACTAGAAACTGCCAATGTAAATCACATTATTTTGTCATGTTTTCTTCGTGTGGCAAATGACACAATGGCTTATGATCCTGAAATGCCTGTATTGTCCCCAGCCGAAGACATCTTAGCCGTAGGTCATATGGTACATACTCTAATCCAGAGCGTGTGTTTGTTCTACAGCTGTTGCATACTCATCAGTAGCCTACATCTGATATTTTGGACCCACTATGTTGCTCTTAACATTCTGCTTAACTTATTCATTTTCTAAGTAAATTAATACGTAAATCCTGGCCAACAACTATTTATCAAACTAAGAGGAATACATACATAATTTTCAATCAAAATTAACCATCAATAAACGTTTGTCACAACGCCATTACCTTTTGAAGCTGACGACGCCACAAATTGTAAAGTGCTTTCTTTAATAACCGTACACGTTCAAACGAAGTCAGTCAGCTCTTGTGATATTTATACTGGCAAGGAAGAATTAATGATATTGGTAACCTCTGCCAGACTGCTCCGGGTGTTCACTCTTACGGTCCTCAAAATAGTTGTTGCTCTCCACACTTGCCACTGCTGTAGCGTTTGTTGTCCACGCAGTAAAGGTTGTTGAGTTGACACTAACCATTTTAATTTATCTGAGAAAATCCTTGGTTACATAATTTTGAGTGTGTGACTTAAACGATTATCGTTTTTGTGCACTCCACGGGTCATTGTTTCTACACGACAAAATTTGCCATAAACAATAATATGGTATCAAATGTATAATTAAACGTTAGAATATATGGTCGTCAGTTGCCAGTTCATATCGGACTGATAAGTATACGCTTAAATGGATGTATTTCAGGGCTTACCACAGTGAACAATAAAACGTTGCCATTTAAAAAATATATTTATTTTGTCGATTCAACGTACAGCATGATAGGTGAGGAGACTTCACAGGAGCAGAGTACACTTTTTGAGTTCACTCGTCAACACAATGCTTAATGTGAGGCTGGGTCGGTGCACCACAATTTACCATCACGGTGCGCCTCCTCGTAAGAATACGGAGTGGGCGTCATCAGTATCCGAGCTGCAGTGCCCGTCTTGATGAGAGAAGGGTAATAAAGGAGGTGAGAGAAGCGTAATAACCAAGCGAATTGATGGAAGACAGCTGGTTGTATTGGCGGGGCTGGTCTATTAATGGACGATATGATAAGGTGGCCAACAACATGGGAAACGTCATAGACGTCTAAGATACGAGCAATGTATAGTGAACTAACGGCGTTGAACGTTGTTAATGGTGGTATTACAAGATTTACTTTCTTTGTTCGAAAGAAATACAATCAACGCATTCAGTCAGTTATGTTCCTTTAGATGGGGTCAAGGGGGACAAACCTTACTTGAAGCATTGCTGAATAATCCGATTTACAAAAAGCGGTTTGTTTTACAATCAGACGGTACAAACAAATCAACCAATTTAGTTGTATTGTCAAGGCTAACATCGTTACAAGAATCAGACAACCCCAGCTGTAATAGTTATAACAAGTTAACGCAGCCTGATGTGGATTAACATCGCCGGAGCAACAAAAACGAGTCTTAAAGAGCTAGAGTAACCCAGTGTGTTAACGCCGTTAACATCCACGTTGATCAGGATTAATCCGATGTTACTTGGTCGGTTAATATTTATCATAAGTCAGGTATACTTTGGTTCGCATAACATAATCAATTAAGTAACAACATTTAATACCATTAAATGCACCTAGAGCTATTTGTACTCCCCCTAGACTTCCATTATCAACACCTCAAACACCACCCAAAGTCTGGGTTTTTTATATATAATCAGATCAACACATGCCCCCTGTGACTGTCATACGTAGCAGCGTATAGTGATTTATATTTTTTTTTCGAAAGTTGGAATTGATGGTTACACAAGTGTAATGCTATAGATAAATATCACTACCATCAATACGAACCTAATCTAACCATTAACTTAAAATAATTCGGTAAAGTTTGATGATGTATTAAAGGACGTCTATACAGTATTGAAATAGTCAGTTTTATTGGAAGCATAATGTGTTGTCTATGATAGATCTTGCTGCCATATGGCATCACGAAAATTGTGACCAAGTCCCAGGTTGCTGATTTGACTTTCTGCCTCATTTACACACAATTGCAGGGTCTCAATTGTTTCTCTTACTTGACAACACAACTTACATATATTGTTTCTCACTTTTGATTGTTTTTCATTTTGTATTTCTTTGTGGTTCTTTATTATTATTATTATTATTATTATTATTATTATTATTATTATTATTATTATTATTATTATTATTATTATTATTATTATTATTATTATTATTATTTTTATTATTATTATTATTATTATTACATTTTCGCCCCCCCAGGCCCCGATGAGTCAGTGACCTGTGCCTCTGTGGGCCAATTCCCCAAAAAAAAAACATGTTAGCTACCTTCCGTAAGTTATAGCTGTACAATGTTAACAAAAAGATATCCCCGTTTCGTTAGAACGGTCGTTTAGTCTTAAAACTTTCTCTGACGCATGACAACTACTGTATAGCTCACAATAGGTGTGTGTCATCAGTGTCATCATCGCTTAGGCTGCATTTACACCAAGCCAGTTAAGTCAAGTCAAGTCAATCAAGTCATTTGACTTGACTTGGCTTGACTCATTGCCGTTCACACCGACTGAGTCAACCTGAGTCAATCAGGACTCAGTACCCAGACTGATTTGGAGGAGGATGGACGTATATTTTCTCGCTGAATTAGCTGTTTTATTGTGGATTCGGCGTCGTTAACGCAAGAGGAGGACCCGAATCTGGATGCATGAACTCAACACCAAAAGGCCCAATTTTGGAAGCTTCAGTCATTTATTCCCAGACTTGGTGAACCATCAAGACAAATTCTACAATTTCTTTAGGATGACAGTTGAAAACTTCAAAAAACTGGTGGACTTGACTGGGTCTTTCATAGGGAAAATGACTACTAACTACCGACGTGCAGTGGGATCCTATATATAGCAGGACGCTCTCGAACTAAATTTATCAGAACGTCAACCTGCATGATGTACACACCACTGCGGACTCGGCGTGACTGATGAAGAAAATGGGCCCAACCCCATCTGTGACTTGACGTGACACGATGCGACATGACTTGACTTGACTTGACTTGACTCATCTGGTGGGAATGGTTTCTGAGAATATACATTGGAGTAAATGTGTATTAGAGTGGCGATTCACGATGAGTCATGACTTGACGTGACTTGACTTGACTGGCTTGGTGTAAATGCAGCCTTACAGTCACCAGTAACAAGTCGAACAATTCTCCCACACTTCAGTAAAGTTACACTAGGCTGCACAACTTAGTTATGCCAGTTACTTTACTAGATTACTCAACCTCGTATTTCTATTTACAGTACACAGTCTATTGTTGTCGGTGATCTAAGGAAATACTTTTACATATACACATCTTTTCAACCCCAGTGATAAATGTCGCCATGAATAAATTAATTTAATCTTGAAGGAAGTATTTCACTTTAGTTACAGACGATTGTAAGCAATGATAAAATATTCACACATCTACAAAAACAAGGCTTCAAAAAATCCAGGAAAATGTATTCATAATTATTCTTTACACAAAAAAAACAACAGTATTTTAATTTATATCCGTTCAGTTGACAAAGAGTTTCCACTTCAACTTTCCAGTAGCCAAAATTTACAAAGAAAACTGGTCTAATGCAAGTTTAGACCGAGAATCACCATGATAATGGCAGTTTCAGGCAATGTTGGTTGAAAACTTACCAAGCGTAGAGGTTAACCTGAACTAATGCTCATCTTTTGTTGTTCATCTACATTATTGTAACGTTAAACAATGGTATGGCATTTTCCGTCATCCGTTTACTTTTCAGTGTTCTTGCATAAACTTAGGCTGCATTCGATTTTCTTTAAATATGTTCGTACGTGCGCTTCCCTTCTCGCCCAGGCTCCGCCCAATGCGTAGGTGTTTTTTTTTCCTTTCACGCATCAGCAGGTTTTCACGTGATTGAGGGATAAGGTAAGAATTAGGTTAGGTTAGAGGGCATCCGGGGGGTGGTTAGTAAGGTTAGCTTAGGTTTGGCAAACTATGTTTTTCCTATTGTTTTTTATTTGCTCTGGACGATGTTAACGTTCATTTCTATCGGAAATCACTGTTACTTGGTGATTTTCCCCATCTCAAAACCCCTAGTTCCCACTGGGGATAAAGGGGGGCATCTAAAAACCTAGTGATTTTCGATAGAAATGAAGGTCAAAATCGTTCAAAAGACATCAAAACCCCTCGGAAAAACATAGTTTTGTTATTCAATTGCAGTGAGGCCTACTTATGCACATACAAGCACAAGAGAGCGATCTCCGTGACACAAATTAACTTTTTCTGAAAATTTTCCAACCTAAATCGCGCAATATTTCGGTAACCGTTAGTTTCTAACAAAAATGCCATAGAAGAAAAGTGTCTTAGAATAGTCTGAACTATGCGAAAAACGTGTTTTAATTAAGAAATTGAGTTGGGCCCATTAATGAAAATTTACCAATATTACCACAGAATGGCCTTAGGTAGAAAGTTTATGTATTTTCTTTGTTATATTATTGGCACATCTGGCGTCCTCACCAAGGAAGCAAGAGTGTAGAGGCCCACCAGTTCTTTGAGGTAATGATAATCACATCTAATCATATCTAACAAAAATAATACGAATAAACATGACTTTCAACAAAGTCCACAACCTTCTCCACGGAGCTTGGACGGTCCCCAACGCACTGCACTCATTACAGTGTTATTGTATTGA
>NW_024722227.1:1996953-2036953 GCF_018991925.1 Homarus americanus
ATCTTGGTCACCATACTCACGCCTCTTAGTGGATCTTGGTCACCATACTCACGCCTCTAGTGGATCTGGTCACCATACTCACGCCTCTTAGTAGGTCTTGGTCACCATACTCACGCCTCTTAGTGGATCTTGGTCACCATACTCACGCCTCTTAGTGGATCTTGGTCACCATACTCACGCCTCTTAGTGGATCTTGGTCACCATACTCACGCCTCTTAGTGGATCTTGGTCACCATACTCACGCCTCTTAGTGGATCTTGGTCACCATACTCACGCCTCTTAGTGGATCTTGGTCACCATACTCACGCCTCTTAGTGGCTCTGGTCACCATACTCACGCCTCTTAGTGGAACTTGGTCACCATACTCACGCCTCTTAGTGGCTCTTGGTCATACTCACGCCTCTCAGTGATCTTGGTCACCATACTCACGCCTCTTAGTAGGTCTTGGTCATACTCACACGCCTCTTAGTGGATCTTGGTCACCATACTCACGCTCTTAGTGATCTTGGTCACCATACTCACGCCTCTTAGTGGATCTTGGTCACCATACTCACGCCTCTTAGTGATCTTGGTCACCATACTCACGCCTCTTAGTGATCTTGGTCACCATACTCACGCCTCTTAGTGGCTCTTGGTCACCATACTCACGCCTCTAGTGGATCTTGGTCACCATACTCACGCCTCTTAGTGGATCTTGGTCACCATACTCCGCCTCTTAGTGTTTGAGTGGATCTAGGTCACCATACTCACGCCTCTTAGTGGATCTTGGTCACCATACTCACGCCTCTTAGTGGATCTTGGTCACCATACTCACTGCCTGGTGGATCTTGGTCACCATACTCACGCCTCTTAGTGAGATCTTGGTCATACTCACGCCTCTTAGTGGATCGAGGTCACCATACTCACCTCTTAGTGGATCTTGATCCCTCCTCTTAGTGATCTTGCCATACTCACGCCTCTTAGTGGATCTTGGTCACCATACTCACGCCTCTTAGTGGATCGTCACTTGTCCATACTCACGCCTCTTAGTGGTTCACCATACTCACGCCTTAGTGGATTTTGGTCACCATACTCACGCCTTAGTGGATCTTGGTCACCATACTCACTCTTAGTGGATCTTGGTCACCATGCTCAGCCTCTTAGTGGATCGAGGTACCATACTCACGCCTCTTAGTGGATCTTGGTCACCATACTCACGCCTCTTAGTAGATCTTGGTCACCATACTCACGCCTCTTAGTGGATCAGGTCACCATGCTCACGCTTCTTAGTGGATCTTGGTCACCATACTCACACCTCTTAGTGGGTTTGGTCACCATCTCCGCCTCTTAGTAGATCTTGGTCACCATACTCCGGTGGTCGTCTCTCACGCCTCTTAGTGGATCTTGGTCACCATGCTCCGTCTTAGTGGATATTGGTCACCATACTCACGCCTCTTAGTAGGTCTTGGTCACCATGCTCACGCCTCTTAGTGGATCTTGGTCACCATACTCACGCCTCTTAGTGGATCTTGGTCACCATACTCACGCCTCTTAGTAGGTCTTGGTCACCATGCTCACGCCTCTTAGTGGATCTTGGTCACCATACTCACGCCTCTTAGTGGATCTTGGTCACCATACTCACGCCTCTTAGTAGATCTTGGTCACCATACCGCCTCTTAGTGGATCTTGGCCTGTACTCACACCTCTTAGTGGATCGAGGTCACCATTCCGCCTTTTAGTGGATCTGTATCTCCGCCTAGGGATCTTGGTCACCATACTCACGCCTCTTAGTAGATCTTGGTCACCATACTCACGCCTCTTAGTGGATCGAGGTCACCATGCTCACGCCTCTTAGTGGATCTTGGTCACCATGCTCACACCTCTTAGTGGAGCTTGGTCACCATACTCACACCCTCTTAGTGGATGTTGGTCACCATACTCACGCCTCTTAGTGGATCAGGGTCACCATACCACGCCTCTTAGTGGATCGAGGTCACCATACTCACGCCTCTTAGTGGATCTTGGTCACCATACTCACGCTGTGGATGGTCACCATACTCACGCCTCTTAGTGGCTCTTGGTCACCATACCACCTCTTAGTGGATCTTGGTCACCATACTCACGCCCTTAGTGGATCTTGGTCACCATACCACTCTGAGTGGATCATGTCCCATACGCACGCCTCTTGATCTTGGTCACCATGCTCACGCCTCTTAGTGGTTCGAGGTCACCATACTCACTCTTGTGTTGGTCACCTGCTCTTAGTGGATCGAGGTCACCATACTCACGCCTCTTAGTGGATCTTGGTCCTGCTCACGCCTCTTAGTGGATCTTGGTCACCATACTCACGCCTCTTAGTGGATCGAGGTCACCATACTCACGCCTCTTAGTGGATCTTGGACATACTCACGCCTCTAGTGGATCTTGGTCACCATACTCACGCCTCTTAGTGGATCTTGGTCACCATACTCACGCCTCTTAGTGGATCTTGGTCACCATACTCACGCCTCTTAGTGGATCTTGGTCACCATACTCACGCCTCCTAGTGGATCTTGGTCACCATACTCACGCCTCTTAGTGGATCTTGGTCACCATACTCACGCCTCCTAGTGGATCTTGGTCACCATACTCACGCCTCTTAGTGGATCTTGGTCACCATACTCACGCCTCTTAGTGGATCTTGGTCACCATACTATGAACAAATATTACGTGGTTTTTGCGGAAATTAAAAATATCAATGTTGATCAGAAATGTACGCGGTTTTTGATGAAACACGAACTATTGAGTAGCTGTGTATTATGTTCAGTTGCAGTCGTAATTTCCAGGACACTTGGTAATATTTTGACACCTGCTTGAGAATCAGGTAATATTCTGACACGTACTTGAGAATCAGGTATATTCTGACACCTACTTCAGAATCAGGTAATATTCTGACATCTGCCGAGGAATCAGGTATATTCTGACACCTCTAATTGAGAATCAGGTAATATTCTGACACGTACTTGAGAATCAGGTATATTCTGACACCTACTTGAGAATCAGGTAATATTCTGACACCTTGAGAATCAGGTAATATTCTGACACCTACTTGAGAATCAGGTATATTTTGACACCTGCTTGAGAATCAGGTAATATTCTGACACGTACTTGAGAATCAGGTATATTCTGACACCTACTTCAGAATCAGGTAATATTCTGACACCTAATTGAGAATCAGGTAATATTCTGACACGTACTTGAGAATCAGGTATATTCTGACACCTACTTCAGAATCAGGTAATATTCTGACACCTACTTGAGAATCAGGTAATATTCTGACACCTACTTGAGAATCAGGTAATATTGTGACACCTTGAGAATCAGGTAATATTGTGACACCTTCTTGAGAATCAGGTAATATTCTGACACCTTCGTGAGAATCAGGTAATATTCTGACACCTACTTGAGAATCAGGTAATATTCTGACACCTACTTGAGAATCAGGTATATTCTGACACCTACTTGAGAATCATATGTGTTAGAATTAAGAACAAGAGACAACATTATTATAATACGAAAGAAACGCCAAGTTAAAATACATTATCAATACTGTTGCCTTACCTCTATGAACTTAAAGAGATGCCATATGTTACCAGAAGTGCCCATAAATTGTTGACCTCACCTGTACACCAAGTTGTTGCAGTTTTATCATAATTTACACTTTTTCGGTGGGGGTGAAAGGGGGGGGGGGGTTAGGATGACTTGTGTTCGTCTAAATTATAACTTAAGTATTGAATTGAAATAATCATAAAAGCTTTGCAAAATTGACAGGAAAAAGTATTCTGGTGTGTTTAATGAGTGTTTAGAAATGTGTGTGTGTGTGTGTGTGTGTGTGTACAGTGTTAGTCTTACTGTGAAAGAGTTCATCATGTGGTGTTATATTTATTCCATTAGTAACACTCACTAGTAACACTCATAAGTTACACTCACAAGCAACACTCAATAGTAACATTCACAAATAACACCCTCTAGTAACACTAACAAGTAACACTCACTATTTAGCCAGAGTCTACATACTAACCCTGATGTCTAGTACAATAATGCAAGATTTACTACTGTATGTAATATGAATGCACTACGGGCCTAATAATATTTTAGCTTTTAGTAATGCGTAAGTGTTAGTACCTCAGCATCATATTAACAAGTGACTCTGATTGATGAACTATTTGGAATGACTTGTTTTGTTGCAATGTAAACGATACAAGTGTTATATAGTTTTATTTTGATTTGAATTTTGTTGACGGTGGCCATTTTTATGATAAGTCACCGTTTTGGCTCCCAACTTGCAGACGAGGAGGACCTGTACCTCTTAGATATATATATAACCCGGGTATATTATCTCTTCTTGGATGAATATTGTTTTAAGGGGAAAATCGTTCACATGTTTCTGTACCAGTGGTGTGAGGTGAAGGTGTGACGTAGCTTATATAGTGAAGACCTCCTGTATGTGACGCACCACCAGGAGAGTGTGACGAAGGTGTGACGTAGTTTATATAGTGAAGATCCCCTGTATGTGACGTACCACCAGGAGAGTGTGACGAAGGTGTGACGTAGCTTATATAGTGAAGACCCCCTGTATGTGACGTACCACCAGGAGAGTGTGACGAAGGTGTGACGTAGTTTATATAGTGAAGACCCCCCTCTCCCCCATTACGAGAGGTGTTTACATGTTACCAATCTAAGCAGCCACCTCATATTACACACAAAAGGTCATCACATACAGCACAGATCATCACCGAGACAATATTTTGACCTTGACCTGTGACCTACATTATTCAAAATTAAATCAATTCCTCCCGGGCCAACAACCCACAACCCTCGCTCAACATTTATCAAAGTCGATATACCTCGTACTGAAGTATTTTATTGATACACAGACAGACCCAAGAACGGTGTGTTGTGTGTGGGCGGGGGATAATACCCGGACGTCAATGTTACCAACCCGGGTATGATGACAGTGTTACCTGAGCGGGCACGATGACAGTGTTACCTGAGCGGGCACGATGACTGTGTTACCTGAGCGAGCACGATGACAGTGTTACCTGAGCGAGCACGATGACTGTAACAAAATTGAGGAGGAAGACAATGATACCAAAACAGAGAAGTTGTCAGAGTGGGCGTCAGTGTTACCAAGGCGAGAAGGAAATAAGTGTTATAAAGGCAGAGAGGATGCCAATGTTGCCAAGGCGTAGAGAAAAAAAAAACAGTGTTACAGAGGTGGGGATGACGGCAGTGTTGTCAAGGGGGGAAGAACATCAGCGTTACCAATTTGGACGGACAACAGTGTTAGTATGGCATGGATGATGTCAAGTGTTACCAGGGTGTGAGGCGTGATGGCTGTAACACTGGCTGGCGTGACAATAATGTATATCACCTGTTATGAGAGACGGTTATGAAGGCTTTACAATTCCGATGTAAAACTATCTGCCAGAGTTCTTATTGGCCGGGAGCATAAATCTGGAAATGTTTGGGTATTTGTGTTGAGTGAATGTTTAAAGAATGAAGTTGGATACACTTAAGTATCTCACTAATCTGAGTCTCGGATCATCAGAAGATTCCTAATAAGAGTTAGTACCAGACCAGAGGAACTACAGCATCGTGTGGTTGGACTACTATGATGCAGATTTTCTTCTCGTGTGTCACCGTAACGAGGAGGGTCAAGGAGTTAAAGCGTGTAGGTGCGAGAGTTTGTGGTCAGGACGCCCTTCAGATGCTACCGACGAGGCAACTGTTGTCAGAGCTTAATTAAGGCTGACTGGCGTGTCAGAGTCAATGAGATGAGCACTGAGGAGGCATATTAACCTGCGAGTACCGTGACCATCATCCATGAACATTTATAATTATCTAAGGCTTCTGCAAGACGGGGAATGAAATTTAAAGTCATCATAACGATCCGACTCAAAGATGGAATTCTTACAATGGAAGCCTCTGAATACTGAAACCCCCCAAAAGTTCAGAGGTCAATCCTCTGCTGGCAAGTTCATGGCTTCGATTTTCAGGGATGCCAAAGGGTTTCTACTGGTTGACTACCTGTTGTATAAATTGCCGATCACTGGTAACTATTGTGCTGGGCTCATGCTAAAACTACATGACGTCATCAGGGAGAAATGACAAGGAATGTTGACCAGAAGTGTGCTGTTGCTGCTGCTGTTGCTGCTGCTGTTGCTCCATGACAATGTGCCCGTCCACAAATTCCGTGTTGCACTTACGTCTAGTCTATACAGCCCAGATCTGGCCCCAAGTGACCTTCGAAACCTCAAGGTACCCATCCGAGGCCGCTACTTCGAGGATAATGATGAGCTGAAGGGGGTTACTGAGGCGTGGTGCGAGGAGCCAAGTGGCAGACATCTATAGGAGTTACATACTGTGGAGGCCTAGTGGAGTGACGTATTATAGCACTGATAGACAGGTCAGGGGGGACAGGAGACATAACAGAGGGTGCAGGTCAGGGGGGACAGAACAGGGGGTACAGGTCAGGGAGGACATAACAGGGGGTACAGGTTGGGGAGGACATAACAGGGGGACAAAACAGGGGCATAGGTCAGGGGGGACATAACAGGGGGTACAGGTCAGGGGAACATAACAGGTGGGCTGGGTGGGGGGGAACATAACCCAGGGGGTACAGGTCAGGGAACAGCAGGGGTACAGGTCAGGAGACATAACAGGGGTACAGGTCAGGAGGGGAACATAACAGGGGGTACAGATTGGGGAACATAACAGAAATTTGAGTCAGGAACATAACAGGTGGGTACAGGTCAGGGGGAACATAACAGGGGGTACAGGTCAGGGGGAACATAACAGGGGGTACAGGTCAGGGGGAACATAACAGGGGGTACAGGTCAGGGGGAACATAACAGGGGGTACAGGTCAGGGGATATAGGCCAGGAACGTTATATCCGGAATAAAATTATGTGTAATTAATCAGGAGATAGATCGCCTGCCTTAAAACTCTCTCTCTCTCTCTCTCTCTCTCTCTCTCTCTCTCTCTCTCTCTCTCTCTCTCTCTCTCTCTCTCTCTCTCTCTCTCTCTCTCTCTTAATCGTATAAGTAATTCACAACTCCATACATGCCATTTGAATGTCCCCAGGCGATTCACATAATCCTAAGACCAGAAATTCGAGACTAACCTTAAAATTCCATCAGATTCGCGAGTCCTGAACCAAGATTCAGATTCACAAAGGTTCCTATGACAAAAAAAAATCTCTCTAACTAAAAGATGTCACAATGCAACTCACAGAGGATTTTTTTTTCAGGTAAAACACAAAAATGGCATCTAAATTACACCGAGACTCGACCTTAACTAAGATACGTTCAGTTAGTAAGAGTTAGTAGGGATGAGAATATGGTCGTGGGACTTAGTCGATGTTTGTATTATTTTCGACGTCTATTGAGCATTTTCGACGTTTATTGAGTATTTTCGACGTTTATTGAGCATTTTCGACGTCTATTGAGCATTTTCGACGTCTATTGAGCATTTTCGATGTCTATTGAGTATTTTCGACGTCTATTGAGTATTTTCGACGTTTATTGAGTATTTTCGACGTCTATTGAGCATTTTCGACGTCTATTGAGTATTTTCGACGTGTGTATTGTATTTTCGAGTTTTTTTTCTATGAATTTGCTCTATATTTCGATGGTGGTAAATCACTTCGAGGTCTCGTCTCTTGTGAGGATTCAGGGAGGTTTTGTTGAACGATGGTTAATGTTGAGACAGATTACCACGAACAACACAGCTGTAGAATCTTATCTTTCAGGAGACACACGAATTATGGTTTACTTAACCTGACAAAGACAGAATAACCTGCCAAAGCTAACCTAAGCTATGAGAAACTACCCTAGAATGTTAAATTTGGTCCGTGTCGTCTTCTTAAAACGAAAAAAGGTTAACTGTCGTGTTCATGGGGTGTTTTTATTGTGTGGCAAGATGACGTCACAGGCTCCGAGGTAGAGGGTAGATGTTTTAACACACACGCTTAATAAACCTGTACGTGCGGTGTAATGGTCACCATATTCACCCCTCATGAAAGAGAGGTCCCGGGTTCGATCCCCGGGGCCAAAACTACACGCAAGTTTCTTTATGCCATTTGACTCTGTGTAACCAAGAGTAATTGGGAACTTGAATGTTAGTCGATTTGCTGACCGTGTTACGGGGTAATGGTTAGCCAGTGCAGTTGGAGAGTTGACCGGTCTTCTTGGAATATTCCTGCAGCTCGTTAACTTAAGGCGTAGTTGTTGTGTTGGCGACAGCTTCGACACCTACTACACTATAGTTAAGATAAAGTTCCGGTAATATTCTAAGGCCATTTTTTGTCTTTGTATTCCTCTATCTTCACTTAACAGTTACGAATGATCACCGTACAAAAATGTTTGAATCAACTCCCAGCAACGTATAAAATATATCACAGTTAAATTTGAAATCATTATAGAAATCTTTGGAGTATATTGATCAAGGGTGAACGAGAGGCGGAGTAGAGGAGCTGACACGAGCCGCCAGCACCAGGAACGTGTTAAGGTGTTGATAATGTGTGAGATACGCGCGTTCTGGGTGTAATTTGCAGACTGCTTGAGTGCATGAAAAATTACCTAGCAAAATTACCCTAAAGATACAACGTTACCTATTTTATTGTCTGTTTATTATTATTGTTATGGTTGTTACTGCCTCTATGTGTGATGTTGTTAGCTGTTGTTATTCTTCCTTCTGTTATTAACTTGTTATTTATAATCCTTAACTTCTTTATATTATTTGTTATTTTTAGTTTGTAATAATTTCGTCGTGTTATTATTATTATTATTATTATTATTATTATTATTATTATTAGTATTATCATTCGTGCGTATAACACCATAATTCTCACTAGTGCTTATTTTATCGTCTTCATCATCACTATAACCACCATCACCACCACCATTACCACTACCACCATCATCAACAGTACCACTACCATCAACAACACCACAATCGCCATCACCATTACCACCACAAAATTTTCAAGCATCATCACCATGATCACTAGCATCATTAACACCATCACCACAACCAATACTACCACCATTCCACAACACCACTATCCTTACCACAACTACCACGAACATCACCACAACTATCACCATCACCACACTACCACCACCGCATGGAGACAGTGAAACCTGGGTGGCAACGGCCGTAGGGTTTAGGGATGGCGCTGTGAATAATTACTGAACTAAAGTTGTTTAGTATTTGTGCAAGTATGCATACACTCATGAAAACTTACGTGTATATATATATATATATATATATATATATATATATATATATATATATATATATATATATATATATATATATATATAAATCCTGTAGATCCACAATGAAGAAGTGGATAAGATTAATCTTGATAAACTCACAGGAAAAAGTGAAACAATGGATCACGTTAGCTTTCGTCTTTATTCAAGACATCTTCAGAGGCAACTGAATTACAAGGACTGAGAGAGGCTTATGTACACAGGGTGACCTTACTAAACATGAGGTCAAGTCATAAACATAACATACACTAATCTGCACACCAACACCACCACACACACAAAGGAGCTTAAAAGAAAGGGCAACGTAACTAGTCATGTTAAGGCAGGTCAAAAATATGGGACCCACTAATCATCTATCCTACATCTAACTCGAATGCTTTCAAAGCATTTATATATATATATACATACATACATATATATATATATATATATATATATATATATATATATATATATATATATATATATATATATATATATAGGTGTGTGTGTGAACCATGTCAGTGGGAGGCAGAGGTAAGGAGGTGTCTCTCACGCCTGACTCTGACTCTTGATTCTTGCAGGGTAGAGCAGGTCCTCGCCACCCTGGCTCTAGTTGGCAATGTGCCATGACCCGCCCCCCCCCACACACCTACACACACACACACACACACACACGAACACACGCACACCTATACACAGACACACACACACACACACACACACACACACACACACACACACACACGAACACCTATACACACACACACACACACACGAACACCTATACACACTCACACACACGAACACCTATACACACACAATACTAATGAACACTATACACACACACACACACACACACGAACACGGCACACACACCTATACACACACACACACACACACACATACACACGAACACCTACATACATACACACACACACACACCTATATACACACAAGGTCATCATGAGTCACCAGCCGCCGCCAACTTACTGAGTAAGAGGCGCCTGCATCAAAAATTACTACCAACCTTACTAATTACTACTACTACTACCACCACCACTACTACTACCACCACTACTACTGCTACCACCCACGACCACGACCACCACCACCACCACCACCACTACCACTACTACTACTACCACCACCACTACTGTAAACTTGTGACAAACGTGGCCACCAGCCTCCCCCAATAGCCACACCTTCGCCACCATTTATTTACCTTAATATTAAATATCCTAATACATAAGAAGCTATCCTATCTGTGTTAAATTAGTTGAGCCGCAGATCTATGCGGCATTCAGTGACTGTAGCCTCATAGTCAATATCTGCAGCAGTTGTCGGAGTAGGGGCAGAAGCTCTCGTTCCCCTGAGGCAGAGCAAAGCCGACCGAAGGAGAGAGAAGGACAGTCGACATCTCATCCAGGCTGTAACATAACTTCTGGGTTACTTGCCCTGAGATCAACCTGAGTCTGGCGGTAAAATGATTCTTTTGCACTTGGTCCCATCCCACCAGAGGTTGTGAACACTAGAGGAGTGAAGCTGCTCTGATCACCAACGTTTTGAATTCTTCCCATATGCCCTTCTCTGTCGTTCTCGTTCCTCCCATGTGCAGCATCGAGAGCTAGGGCGGCGGTGACATGCGGCCATGGGATCAAAAATCCTGATGTCGAAGAAAGCTCGCTGTCCCCGCGTCCAGAATCCTCGAGCACTGACGTCCACACGGGCTTCGTCAGATGTGTTTGAAGTCCTGTGTTGGAAGATCTCGCCATCCAATGGAAGGAGGGTCGGTTCTACCATGACGTCCCGGCAAATTTCCTTCAACATATTTGCTGTGAGATCCCTTACCTCATCATGCCTCATGCATATGAAGTCCCCCTTCTTGCAGACCATGGCGTGATCGCCATCATAGGAAGAGCCACACACGCATTGGGAGGGCAAACCTTCTACTGGCCAACCGTACCTTAGAGCACCACCACTACTACTACTACTACTTCCACCACTACTACTACTACCACCCACGACCACCACCACCACCACCACCACCACTACTACTACTACCACCCACGACCACCACCACCACCACCACCACCACCACACCACCACCACTACTACTACTACCACACCACTACTACTACTACCACCACCACCACCACCACCACCAGCCCACCACCACTACTACTACTACTACCACCACCACCACCACTACTACTACTACTACTACTACTACTACTACTTTTTTTTATTTTTTTTATAACGTGGCCTCCAGCCTCCCCCAATAGCCACACCTTCGCCACCATTTAATTACCTTAATATTAAATATCCTAATACATATGTAGCTATCCTATCTGTGTTAAATTAGTTGAGCCGCAGATCTATGCGGCATTCAGTGACTGTTGCCTCATAGTCGATATCTGCAGCAGTTGTCGGAATTGGGGCAGAAGCTCTCGTTCCCCTGAGGCAGAGCAAAGCCGACCGAAGGAGAGAGAAAGACAGTCGACATCTCATCCAGGCTGTAACGAAGCTTCTGGGCTGCTGCTTCTGTTCGGAGATCACCTCCGCGAGTCTGGCGTAGAAACATCTTGCACTTGGTCCCATCCCACCAGAGGTTGTGAACACTAGAGGAGTGAAGCTGCCTTGATCAACGTTTTGAATTCTCTCCCCATATGCCCTTTTCTTGTCGTTCTCGTTCCTCCTATGTGCAGCATCGAGAGCTAGGTTACGGTGACATGCGGCCATGGGATCAAAAATCCTGATGTCGAAGAAAGCTCTCTGTCCCCGCGTCCAGAATCCTCGAGCACTGACGTCAACACGGGCTTCGTTAGATGTGTTTGAAGCCCTATGTTGGAAGATCTCACCATCCAATGGAAGGAGGGTCGGTACTATCATGACATCCCGGCAGATTTCCTTCAACATATTTGCTGTAAGGTCCCTTACTTCGTCATGCCTCATGCATATGAAGCCCCCTTTCTTGCACACCATGGCGTGATCGCCGTCATAGGAAGAGCCACACACGCATTGGGAGGGCAAACCTTCTACTGGCCGACCGTACCTTAGAGCAATGGCATCTGTAAATTCTTGTTTGTTAAGACTGAAACCATTTGCCCTTATCGGTAACGTAGTTAACCAGTTCGAGGCGCCCACCTCCTGCGCTATAGCTACTTTTTTTTTCAAATTTTCTGAAACCTGCAGCAACAGTTGCTGCAACTTATCATTTTGGCAGTGCTGTCGATCTGTCGTAATGGACCTACGAATCTCGTTTAATTCACCGGTCACGACCTCCCCTGTTGCGTTCTGGGCTAATATGTGGTCCGTGAGGGCTGCCGGAGCTACTACTACTCCACCACCCACGACCACCACCACCACCACCACTACCACCACCACCACCACCACACTACACTACCACCCACGACCACCACCACCACCCACGACCACCACCACCACCACCACACCACCACCATCACCACCACCACCACCACCACCACCAACACTACTACCACCACCACCACCACCAACAACACTCCAACACCACCACCAACACTCAACACCACCACCAACACTCACCACCAACACTCGCCAACACCAACACCTACCACTCACCACCACTCACCACCACCACTCACCACCACCACCCACGACCACCACCAACACTACTACCACCACCACCACCAACAACACAACATCACACCATTAACAACAACAATACACTCACCAACACTCATCACCTCCACCACCACCACCACATCCACCACTCACCACCACCACCACCACCCACCAACAACACCAACAACATCACCATTAACAACAACAATAACACTCACCACCCCCACCTCCACCACCACCCCACCCACCTCACCACCACATCCACCGCTCGCCACCATCACCACCACCAACACCACCACCACTCACCACCATCACCACTCACCAACACCAACACCACCACCACTCACCACCACCACCAACACCAACACCACCACCCACCACCAACACCACCACCATCACCACTTCCACCACTACCACCACCACTCACCACCACCCCACCACCACCCCACCACCACCACCACATCCACCACTCATCACCACCACCACACTCACCACCAACCCCCACCACCACCACATCCACCACTCACCACCACCACCACCACCCCCACCACCCCACCACTCACCACCACATCCACCACCACCACCACCCCAACACCATGACCACTACCACCACATCCACCACCCACCATGACCACCCCACACCACCACCACCACCACCACCAACCAACCCAACCCCACCCCACCCAACCACCACCACCACCACCAAGAACACCCCACCACCACCCACCACCACCCCACCACCCACCACCACCACCACCACCAAGAACACCCACCACCACCACCACCACCCACCACTCACCACCACCACCACCACCACCTCCACCACTCACTCACCACACCACTCCACCACCACCTCCACCACACTCACCTCAACCACCACCACCACACCACCACCCACCACTCACCACCACCACCACCTCCACCACCTCCACCACACCACCACCACCAACCCACCAACACCACCACCACCACCCACACCACCACACCTCCACCACTCACCACTACCACCACCACCACCGCCTCACCTCCACCACTCACCACCACCACTCACCACCAACAACAACACTCCACCACCACTCACCACCACCACCACCACCATCACCACCATCTCTCACCACCACCACCACCACTCATCACCAACAAACACACCACCATCACCTCCACCACCACTCTACCACCACCATCACCACCACCACCACTCCCACCACCGCCACCCACCACCAACACCACTTACCACCACCTCCACCACTCACCACCACTCACCACCACCCCACCACTCACCACCACCTCCACCACTCACCATCACCTCCACCACTCACCCCCACCACTCACCATCACCTCCACCACTCACCACCACCCCTACCACTCACCACCACCACAGATCATCTCACACCTCAGGTCCTTCAACACCTCTCAACAGATATATTCATCTCCTAAATCTTTCGTTGGCTGTACGATCGTCCTCGAAAAATAATTATATAACCTTGACCCGGGTAACCACGAGGTGATAGTGGTTGTGGGACTGGTTTAGCTGTACGCCCGGCAGCGCCAAGCGAGCGTGAAGAGAGGGTGAGGAGGAAAAAGTCCGTCTCTGGGTCAATCAGTCACTCAGGAAAGGTGGGGCTCACATACAGTAACTTGAAAGACACTTGTGAAAATCTGGTGGGAGAGCGAACAAGAGCAGCGGGTGTGTTTATTAGAGGAAGTTTGTTGACAATTACTGCAGACACTCCGGCCTTGACACGCTATCACCTCCTCCACACATGTTTTTGATCTTTAGTTTAAGTTTTTACTGTAGTGTATCTTGACGGTGTTGAGTGTCACTGAAAAGTGCGTCATCCCCCAGAGTAAAGCAGAGGGTAGGAACCTTCAGCTAGAGGTAGTGAGTGAGGTGGTGTACCGTCACCCTGGAGCTTCTAGGTCAGAAAATGACATAAGTTGTCCAGCAAAGTTAAATTTTAGGTTTTGTAGCTTTAAATGTCAAGAGTCGGTTCTCCGCGGTGATAACGTCTCCGGGTGACCTATAGCCTACGACCACCTCACCTCACACGCCTGCCTAGAGTCGGGAGGCACCAGTCTAGAGGTGCCGTCACCGCAACAACTTGGTAACTTTTGTTATCAGAAACATTATGTATGAGGAGTGTGACTACTGGATGGCACCTACACACTGCTTCTTGCCTCTACTGATTCAAAAGCAACGGTGTAATTTTTTATTTTTTTATTTTTTTTAGGTTTATAATCCTAGAGTAATTGCTGTTTAGTACTTTCAGATTATATCATATAGTATGTATGTAGAAATAGTCTATGAGAGTGTTCGAATGATGGTTTAGGACGTTGTGTTATGGTACGTTTTGGTGTTTAGTCTGAGACATTAGATGAATCTATTGATCCTCATTCAAGTGTTCCACCTACAAGCCATGATCACGTGGAGCTGCTGGAGACGGGAGAGATAATTAATTGTATTCGTACTTGGGTGAGACGTATAGTAACTAACTCTTGTCCACTGTGACGTAGGCTAACATACCTCCCAACACCTGGGAAGTTAGATATAGGTCACAATGAGTTAAGTGAAATGGGTGTAGGTTGGTTTAAGGCATTACAGGCATCACATATGTAAGGGGAGAGGTGGCAGGGTCACTAGCGGGCGTAATGTTACACCAGAACCATCCAAGACATGTCACTCTCGCTTACGTGTGGATTCTGTGAAATCGCAGGCCAGAGACAGACGCGAGGTGGCCACAGCGAGTCAGCCACCAACCTCACCTCACAAGTGTTCCCTGATACACAACTTACACTAACCTCATTATCTCCTGCCTTGTATACCCTGTATTATCTTTGTCATTCTCACATAGTATAGACCGTTATTGGTGTTACAGCCTCCCTACACCCTCGTATATTCACTTCCATACTTGCATAGTCATCCAATTAGAGACCTGTCTTATGACGTCATATGTTTGATATATTTTATGGTTGGCTGAGCGCTGCCTAGAAAGTTCCTTTCGTGCGGATCTTTTGACGTCACTTGGTTGGCCGGCCGTGGCTGGTTGACAGAGTAAATGGAACTTGGCAGAAGTGAGTGATTGGCCGAGGCGAGTGAAAGGTTATGGCGGCAGTTACTGACTGGCTGATAGAAATTTCAGGACCATTTGTTTAAATATGACAGGCTGAGAGGTGACAGTACTTCATACATGTAAGAACTGTATGAAATTTATGCATGTATCTGTCTGTTAGACTGTATGTGTATCTATAACGATCTATATGTATGAACAATGTGAAGACTATGCATGAGTGTGTACCATGGCTTACAAGCTCAACCCAACAAGAAGAGTCGAGGCGAGACTGACAAAAAGATCGAGGTAGTTCCCGTAACATCACTACTGTGTTCCCATCCTGTCCCTCCTCACTTACCTCTCCTTGTAGCAGAGGGAGGAAGTAAAGTCTGAGAAAAACATATATGATGAATGAGGAAAACACAGATGAACCTTTCTGCCACATTCCTTGGTGATGGACTGTGAACTTGAGTACATTGTGAAGCAGTTTTATCGACGAGAAACAGAAACACCTCTCACGAGCTAGCTACCTTTGGTGATCTTATTGCTTCTTCGAAATTCACATTATTTGTACAATAATCACCGATCATGGCCGTGCCTCGCTACAGTAGGTCCACCATGGTAACACTTGCTGCCCGGGAAGACGACCTCCTGACCTTCTCGCCTTCTACCTCTCGGCGGTTAGAGAACGATTATGTCCCTTCCGCTCACTTTATTCCTATGGTTCAAGGTGACAGAGGGATAGCCTGACCATAGGAAGCTTCTGAGTCATTCTGAGATTCACCATAAAGTTGAAGTAAAATTCATAGTGTGGTCCTCACCTGGTCTGACGTCATACAGTACCTTCCTCATGGTGAATCGTAGAATATTTTTAAGTATATGAAACACATATGCCATTGGTCTTACCTAATTTCCTAACAGTATCTTCCCTCACTGTATCTTGAACAGCTCTAGTAATTTTATCAGTCGAGCGTCGTCATGGTGTGGCCAGAGACAACGAGTGTGACCAGGATTTTTTTTTTCCAGAGGGACAAGAGAACGTGTATTGTTATATTATCCTTTAATGTTCTTATACACGTGTTATGACCTCTGTACACCCTTGTCTTGTGTAGTAAATGAAAGCGTTATTAAGAACAAAGTGATCCTCATTAACAACTGCCACCATTGAACGTACGTGAATTCAGCTGGAGTGTTATGGAAATATTATATACCTGCCCTTGTAGTGGTCCGGAACACACACACACACACACACACACACACACACACACACACACACACACACACACAACCTAAGGAAGAACCTGTAGCGAAAGCGTTATTGTGTTCATTGTTGGATGTGTCAACGAAACTGATTATGAACTATTCCTTGGTCGAGAGCGCCATGACGCAACCTAAGCGTGACTTGTGAGGCTGGTCATGGTTTGGGGCCATCTGATGGGCTCCTTAAACCCTGCTGGCCACAATGGTGCAGCATCCCAGACAGACTCAGGAACATTTGGCACACCATATAAAATCTCTGAAACGTTTGACACATCATATAAAGACTCATGGACATTTGGCAAGGGTCCAGAGAGAAAGAGAGAGAGAGAGAGAGAGAGTGTGGGAGACGATAGGGGTTCAGAAAGACAAGAGGGGGTAATGTTTCAAGAGGTGTCTAAATAATGACTTTGTCTCCGTTAATGACCAGATCTGTCTCCCCCTCCCCCCCCCCCTTTTTTCACTGTCACCTTCCTGTCTGATTCATGATCCATTGTCAGTAGAGATGGACGGAGAGACAGAGAAAGAGACAATCAGAATGAAGAACGGAGAGAGAGAGAGAGAGAGAGAGAGAGGCCAAACGTCATCCCTTTCTCCCCTCACCTCCCCCACACACAAGGAAGAGACACAATCATAATTTTGTGTTGTGTGCATGAAATAACACCGTTGAGTCAGTCTGTCCAGCGCCATGACACCGCCCTAATTGAACCGGTCTCACAACACACCAGTTGATATTCGGTCCCACGTCAGCAAACATATGTAATTATACCTTACCTGCCTAGAACCCCCTCCATCCCACCTGAGGGGTGAGGGTATAAGAGGGATAGACAAAGGGAGGGAGTGAGATGTGATGAAGGGATGGAGGGTGTTAGTGGGATGGAGGAGGAGGGAGGGAGGTGAAGATGGAGGTGTTGGTGGGATGGTGGAGGGAGGAGGGTGAGATGGAGGTGGTGGGATGGAGGGAGGGAGAGGGAGGAGAAGGATGGAGGGTGTTAGTGGGATGGAGGGAGGAGGGAGGGTGAAGAATGGAGGGTGTTAGTGGGATGGAGGGAGAGGGAGGGAGGTGAAGGATGGAGGTGTTAGTGGGATGGACAGAGGGAGGAGGGGGAAGAATGGAGGTGTTAGTGGGATGGACAGAGGGAGGGAGGGTGAGAAGGATGGAGGGTGTGAGTGGGATGTTGGAGGGAGGGGATGGAGGAGAGAGGAAGGAGGGAGTGAAGAATGGAGGTGTTGAGTGGGATGGACAGAGGGAGGGAGGGAGCGAAGGATGGAGGGTGTTAGTGGGATGGAGGGAGAGAGGAGGGAGGAAGAATGGAGGTGTTAGGGGAGAAGAGGAGGAGGAGGAAGGATGGAGGTGGAGTGGGGATGGAGGGAGAGAGGAAGGAGGGAGTGAAGAATGGAGGGTGTTAGTGGGATGGACAGAGGGAGGGAGGGCGAAGGATGGAGGGTGTTAGTGGGATGGAGGGAGAGAGGAAGGGGAGGAGTGAAGAATGGAGGTGTTGTTGGGATGGACAGAGGGAGGGAGGGAGCGAAGGATGGAGGGTGTTAGTGGGAGATGGAGGAGGGAGGGAGGGAGTGAAAAATGGAGGGTGTTAGTGGGATGGACAGAGGGAGGGAGGGAGCGAAGGATGGAGGGTGTTAGTGGGATGGACAGAGGGAGGGAGGGAGCGAAGGATGGAGGGAGGGAGGAAGGGAGGCTGTGAAGGATGAAGGGAGGGAGTGAGAGAGGGAGGGAGGGTGTAAGAGGGATGGACGGACAAAGGGAGGGAGTGTTGAACTTGTGTATATTGCTGTTCACCACAGTACAGTACAGTGGTTAATTACTTATTCACCCGACAAAGATTAACTCCATAGTGACATTGGTTGGTGTACTGTTACTGTTGTACTGTTACTGTTGTACTGTTCCTGTTGCTGGTGTACCGTTACTGTTACTGGTGTACTGTTCCTGTTGCTGGTGTACCGTTACTGTTACTGGTGTACTGTTGCTGGTGTACTGTTACTGTTGTACTGTTACTGGTGTACTGTTACTGGAGTACTGTTGCTGTTACTGGTGTACTGTTGCTGGTGTACTGTTACTGTTACTAGAGTACTGTTACTGGTGTACTGTTACTGGAGTACTGTTGCTGTTATGGTGTACTGTTGCTGGTGTACTGTTGCTGTTGTACTGTTACTGTTACTAGAGTACTGTTACTGTTACTGGTGTACTGTTGCTGGTGTACTGTTACTGTTGTACTGTTACTGGTGTACTGTTACTGGAGTACTGTTATTGTTACTGGTGTACTGTTACTGTTGTACTGTTATTGTGTACTGTTACGGGAGTACTGTTGCTGTTATGGTGTACTGTTGCTGGTGTACTGTTGCTGGTGTACTGTTGCTGTTGTACTGTTACTGTTACTAGAGTACTGTTACTGGTGTACTGTTGCTGGTGTACTGTTATTGTTGTCGGTGTACTGTTGCTGTTGTACTGTTACTGTTGTACTGTTACTGTGGTGTACTGTTACTGTTGTACTGTTACTGTTGCCGGTGTACTGTTACTGTGTACTGTTACTGTTGCTGGTGTACTGTTACTGTTGTACTGTTACTGGTGTACTGTTACTGGAGTACTGTTGCTGTTACTGGTGTACTGTTGCTGGTGTACTGTTACTGTTGCTCTGTTACTGTTGTACCGTTACTGTTGCTGATGTACTGTTACTGTTGCTGGTGTACTGTTACTGTTGTTGGTATACCGTTACTGTTGCTGATGTACTGTTACTGTTGTACTGTTACTGTTGTACCGTTACTGTTACTGGTGTACTGTTACTGTTGCTGGTGTACTGTTACTGATGTACCGTTACTGTTGTTGGTGTACCGTTACTGTTGCTGGTGTACTGTTACTGTTGTACCGTTACTGTTACTGGTGTACTGTTACTGTTGCTGGTGTACTGTTACTGATGTACCGTTACTGTTGCTGGTGTACCGTTACTGTTACTGATGTGCTTTTACTGTTGCTGGTGTACTGTTACTGATGTACCGTTACTGTTACTGGTGTACTTTTACTGATGTACCGTTACTGTTCCTGGTGTTCTGTTACTGTTATACCGTTACTGTTACTGGTGTACCGTTACTGTTACTGATGTACTTTTACTGTTGCTGGTGTACTGTTACTGATGTACCGTTACTGTTGCTGGTGTACTGTTACTGGTGTACCGTTACTGTTACTGATGTACTTTTACTGTTACTGGTGTACTGTTACTGTTGCTGGCGTACCGTTACTATTGTTGGTGTACTGTTACTGTTTCTGGCGTACTGTTACTGTTGCTGGTGTACCGTTACTGTTTCTGGCGTAGTGTTACTATTGATGGCGTAGTGTTACTGTTTCTGGCGTAGTGTTACTATTGTTGGTGTACTGTTACTGGTGTACTGTTAAACATACCTCACTGTGTTCTCCTCGTTATCGCTAAAACCTTTAAGGTATTACTAACGTTCGGTACAAATTATTGGGTGTAGTTACTTAGTTACTGTGAACTCGTCTAAGGCAACACACTTTTATTAATATTGTCTTAGTATAGCTTGTGAAATGTACGTGGACGCTCCGTAGACTGTGACGTTCCGTGTACTGTAATGTTCCGTAGACTGTGACGTTCCGTATACTGTGACGTTCCGTAGACTGTGACGTTCCGTATACTGTGACGCTCCATAGACTGTGACGTTCCGTATACTGTAATGTTCCGTAGACTATGACATCACATAAGTGCTTGGTGGTAGTCACAATGAATCTGAGGACCATCGTATCTCACAGCCTTGGTATGACACAAACATCAATAACTTATACAGCACAATACTAACTCATACCGGTCTTCCTTTCTATGATGCTAACACAACAGATGGAGTTAGTGTAGTGCTCTGATATTCTCACGACACCTTATATAGCCAGTGTACTACGATAATACTATACCTATTATATTATACGGTATATATATATATATATATATATATATATATATATATATATATATATATATATATATATATATATATATATATATATATATATATATATATTGCAGAAAACGGGATTTAAAACACGTCGAAACATCCCCAAATGTTTAAATAATCGTCGTGGAATATCCAAACAACAATGTTATAATACCTATCTTTTGCCTGGTACACCACACAGGTTCATCACACATCACCTTACAGTATACCCGCTTCTTGTATAGGCTCACACGACACACTGGAAAGGAAAAAAGCAATGCCCACAATAGACAGAGAGAGAGATAAAGATAGAGAGATAGAGAGAAAGAGAGATACAAGAAAACATAGCACATTCATACCTGTATTTTATTGTCAACCCCTTTTCGACAGACAGACACACACACACACACACACACACACACACACACACACACACACACACACACACACACACACACACACACCGTCTGAAATGAACATCAATCATATATAAGTGTTATTACCTAATAGTGATCAATGACAACTTTTCCTTATCAAAAAATAGAAGACAATTATCATGCTCTTATTGGTCAGTGTTACAATTACCAAGATTTAAAAATATATCTCACGGTAAGTTTTAAAGACGAGTATCGTTATCTAATGGAACAGATATCACAGTTGGAGGAATATCGTTATCTAGTGGAACTGATTTTAGAGGAGTATCGTTATCTAGTGGAACAGATATCACAGTAAGGAGGAATATCGTTGTCTTGTGGAAGATATCAAATTTCACTCGCTGACAACTTACAGTGTGTGAGCGGAGACGACCATCCTCCTCCTCCTCCCGCCTTATTAGTAATATATGTGTCAAGTGAGAGACGCGGGAAAAAACGGCGATACTTGATGGAGTGTAATGTGTGCGGTGCTCTTTTTATAAACACTATTTCATCTATATTTTCAATTTTCGAGCACTGCTTCATCACCTGGCCAGGAAATGTTTGGTTCACATGAGCACTGCTTCATCACCTGGCCAGGAAATGTTTGGTTCACATGAGCACTGCTTCATCACCTGGCCAGGAAATGTTTGGTTCACATGAGCACTGCTTCATCACCTGGCCAGGAAATGTTTGGTTCACATGAGCACTGCTTCATCACCTGGCCAGGAAATGTTTGGTTCACATGAGCACTGCTTCATCACCTGGCCAGGAAATGTTTGGTTCACATGAGCACTGCTTCATCACCTGGCCAGGAAATGTTTGGTTCACATGAGCACTGCTTCATCACCTGGCCAGGAAATGTTTGGTTCACATGAGCACTGCTTCATCACCTGGCCAGGAAATTCGGATGCAGAATCAGGTTATTGGAACTCTGACAAAAACTGGTCATAAAGTACACCTTGTTATTGTGGAAGTACATGTGTAACACCAACACATCTGTGAAAACATGTGTTCCCTGAAGACACGTGAAACACCTGTGTTCATTATGGGGTGGAGGACACGTAATGCGGTGTTCCTCTCTACCTTGACCATCACTACCCAACATTGTACACCGCCTCCCCTTCCCCCTTTCCGTCCCTAGGTGCAACGCGAAGCGCCTGCCCCAAGGATGTGAATTCCGAAATGAGGGTACTCGGTGGCTTCTCCGTTTGTATGGTTCTTTGTTTTATTTTTGATAGTTTGTCTGGGAAATATCTCAGGCACTTCTGCTAATAAACTGAACTTTCGGACACATTAATGGCCAAGTGTTTTGACCATGATGGCGGTGAACACACGACTACTTATTTATAACATTGTTATTATGGGATAACCAATGAACAAGTGCCAGACATTGTTCATGACCATGATATGTGTAAAAATAGTTAACATGTGTGAGATAATACCTAACACGTGTTGTAGTGTCAGCGTGAGTGCTGCACGCTGCTTACTATCATCACATAACACTCTCATGCCTCATGAAAGTGTAGCGCAATAATGGAGGTGTGACACAACAGTGAATTCACGTCACGATATTATTAATGACAAAATGCAATGTGTCATGGTTACTAATAGGGACGTCCCAAAAGTGTTATTTTGTAATAGTCTTTCTTACTTATAAACAGAATATTATTGTCAGTATGCTTGAAAAGTAAGTGGCAGGGAGTTTCTTGAGACACAGCTGAGTATTTATTTTTTATTTGTGGCAGCACTATATATATATATATATATATATATATATATATATATATATATATATATATATATATATATATATATATATATATATATATATATATATATATGTATGGGAAGCGATAATTAGGAGTGTTCCCATGGTAAGATACTGTGTGTTCTCACAGTGGTTAGTGACGGACTACCGAGTCTAGGGGCGGAAGCCAACCAGTTGTCACAACACTCACGTCTACACAATAGAAGTCAGACATTTGAATTTTGTCCCTGCTGTGAGCAAGCGGCTACTGAGTAGTATATCGGGGTATTTATTATTCATAATGGTGCTATAACACTGTTCAGTCACCGCCATACCAGGTATTCACGGTTATTAACCTACTGTACATGTTTCTAAACACGTTACACAAAATATGTGTAGCATTAGCAGATGTCTACAATTTGTATTTTGTGATGACTACTGTGTGAAGATTTGGTTGAAATCCACTTATCAGTATGTCTGGCGTAGTCTCAAGCCTAGAGCATGCTTGTGTACTAACCCACTGGAAGAGATGAACTGCAATAGTTTTGAGTCTCGTAGAATCACCAGCTGGCTCACGAGTGTGATGAAGTCTTACTCGGCTGGGGATGACGTTACACATCGACATGCGTTATCGATGATAACGATCACCGTTAAAGATGGCGTCCATACGGTCCTATGCTCGACTGGTCTGTGCCGTGGTGTGGGAGTGTACACGCTGGTAGTGTACACTGCATGTACACATCAGGTAGAAACGGTGTTTACAGTCTGGGATGATCACGGGATGTGAGGCGTCTCGCTATGCTACGGTCAACTTGGGTCAAATATTATGTTGTTTACTGTCCGTTGTGGGCGACTGTAAGTGGTTGGTTCTTGCTGAATCATAGTGATTCTTGATGGTTCTTAAGCTTGACTCATCAATCGTTGAATATTATAGATGGTAAGTCGAAAATATTGGCGATTCTTGGCGATTCATGAAGATTCTTAGGCTTGAATCTTGTGACCTGAATCATTTGATTCTTGATTCTTGTTAACTGGTCCTTGTATCGTGTCGCACTTTTTATCCATTGTTCGCTTAATTAGCCCTAGATTATGTTTTTTCTTTCACATCAAGTGTTACGACAATGAACAAGTGTTGCAACAATGAACAAGTGTTACAGTAACGAAGAACGTTTCGGTATTAACCAAATGGCACAATAATGAAAAAATCACAAGGAAAGTGTGGGAATGAACAAGTGCCACACTGATGAACAACTGTATCAATAATGAACAGCTGTCACGATAATGAAAAAGTGCCTCAAAAGTGAACAAGTATTGCAAAAGTGAACAACTGTGTAAAAGTGAACAAGTGTTACAAAGTGAACAAGTGTTGCAAAAATGAACAAGTGTTGCAAGAATGAGCCAGTGGTCTCAATAAAGAATACGTGTCATATTAGTGGAGTTTCACAATAATGAAAAACCTCAAAATTTTGATGGTTTAGCGTCACAGCGATGAACAAGTGTCGTTATTGTGAACAGGTGTCACAATAAGAAACAAATGCCACGCTAATGAACCAGTGTCACAATAAAATAGAACAAGTAATATAACAAGTGTCATAATCCTGAACTTGTGCTATCACAGTTAAGTGTCACGGTTTATATATATGGTTTACGGTGACGACCAAGTTGAAATATTGTAACTATTCAAAAAATATTCGAGTACTGAGTATGTGGCATCAGTCTGAACAGATGACAATACTGAAGATTTGATATAATATTAATACTAATAACAATTATCTAGATTAGTAATATGAGAGGAGAATGAATACAGCCTCCATACACTGAACATCCGTGTCGTGAACAACGCCCATGGATTACGTTTATGTGTGAAGACATCAAACATCAGGAAACCTCTATGACATGACTTCACCTTGTCACCTGGGGTATTATGTTATGTTATATCAAAAAGACTCGTGTGATTAATCTTTTTTTCTTTCATGTCATCATAATAATAATAATAATAATAATAATAATAATAATAATAATAATAATAATAATAATAATAATAATAATAAAACAGCATCCCTTGTACCAGAAATAATAATGATAACAATAATAACAGTAGACTATTAATTGAACATATATAAAATCAATAACGAAATGGGAGCTTTGACAGACAACTAAACAGTTGATAACGATCATTATTTGACAAATTAAAGTCTGAGAAACTCGGTATTACCTGATATGCTTTGACCCCACCATGTTACGTAGCATGAAATTGTGGGTTTCTGTTACAGTAATTGTGACTCATAATGCAGGATAATACAACAACTGTTGTTGTGAGGTCAAAGTACTGTCACCCCGTATACTACTGAGCTACAGGGTAATACAAGGCTACAGCTTAATACAAGACTACAGCTTAATACAAGGCTACAGCTTAATACAAGACTACAGCTTAATACAAGGCTACAGCTTAATACAAGACTGCAGGGTAATACAAAACTACAGCTTAATACAAAGCTACAGGGTGATACAAGGCTACAGCTTAATACAAGGCTACAGCCTAATACAAGGCTACAGCTTAATACAAGGCTACAGCTTAATACAAGACTACAGCTTAATACAAGGCTACAGCTTAATACAAGACTGCAGGGTAATACAAAACTACAGCTTAATACAAGGCTACAGCCTAATACAAGGCTACAGCTTAATACAAGGCTACAGCTTAATACAAGGCTACAGGGTAATTCAAGGCTACAACTCAATACAAGGCTGCAGCTTAATACAAGGCTACAGCTTAATACAAGGCTACAGCTTAATACAAGGCTACAGGGTAATACAAGGCTACAGGGTAATACAAGGCTACAGGGTAATACAAGGCTACAGCTTAATACAAGGCTACAGCTTAATGCAAGGATACAGCTTAATACAAGGTTACAGCTTAATACAAGGCTGCAGCTTAATACAAGGTTACAGCTTAATACAAGGCTACAGCTTAATACAAGGCTACAGCTTAATACAAGGTTACAGCTTAATACAAGGCTACAGCTTAATACAAGGCTACAGGTTAATACAAGGTTACAGCTTAATACAAGGCTACAGCTTAATACAAGGTTACAGCTTAATACAAGGCTACAGCTTAATACAAGGCTACAGCTTAATACAAGGTTACAGCTTAATACAAGGTTACAGCTTAATACAAGGCTACAGGGTAATACAAGGATACTACCCAATACAAGGCTATAGGATAACACTAAGCTATAGGGTAACACAAGGCTAAAGATTACACAGGCTACTGGGTAACACAAGGCTAAAGATAACACAGGCTACTGGGTAACACAAGGCTAAAGATAACACAGGCTACTGGATAACACAAGGCTAAAGATAACACAGGCTACTGGTATCACTGTCTTCTTATATCCACCAAGATTTTATACACATTAGTTGTTATGACTTGATTAAAATAATACGTTTACTGGACAATTTACAAGAAAAACTAGTGATATTTTTTGTTGTGAACAAAATTTTTTGATTGCTAAACTTCTGGTAAGCATATAGCAATGTTTAAGAAGACATTTAATATTGTTTGTAGTCAAAGTACATAAACTTTTGTTGCAACGTTATAAAAATAAATAGAGATAAACTTCAGTAAAAAATTACAATACGATAATAATAACATCGAGGGTGGTGCACTCATTTGCAATGCATTAATCAAATCACACACCCTAAGTAAAAATGACGTTCGCTTTAATTTGTATTGATAAAAAGGTTACCATTAAAAACAAAATTCCAACATATTCATAAAAATAAATAAAGAATTGTTACAATTCATTATTTATAAAAAATTAAGTTCCCACGACTTACTTATTTCCGGATTACACAATACTGAACACATGATACTATTATAATTGTTGTCGATTATGACTTATATTTCTTTTCTACCAATTAAATATGCAATGGTCACAATAAAAAAACACTTTAAATCTATACACAAAATTATATGTTAATACTTTGTATCAATGATTCATACAAGACTTACGGCTTGATACTATTTATAAACATTAGCTGGCAGTGTTGTACCTGCCTGTTAACAGTTTGAATAAATAGATAATGTTGATTTGTAGTTACTAATGCAGGTTCTTCTACTTGAGATCTAACAAGGTGAGGGAGGAATGTAAGACTTGTGCTTGACTGACGTGGTAGGTTGTACGTCACTTTCATCCCGGATCATTGCCTATGTTCCGTCAATATCCTCATATCTCACTACTGTTACCTGAGAAATCTAACTCCCGGGATTCATTAATATTATTCCGTATCACCCTACTGTGCCGGCGCGTCACGAAGGATTTGTCTGGTAAACGGGCACACTTTACCCACGACCCATCAAAATACACGGACACAAAAAGCACAGTCACGGATCGTAAGGGGCAACACTGGGCAGACACTTGTAACTATCTAAGTTAAGTGGTTGTAAATTGAAATGCTGTTACTTATAAAAGTTTTGCGGAATGTAATGTTTAAAACTGTTTCGTTTTTCTTGTATAATACCTGTAATTTTTAAAATTTGTCTGTGTGTGATTGATCGCTTTATACGACTATATTTTTTAAGATAGAGAGCTGAAATTTGGTGCGGTTATTTCTACATGTGTACTTAATTTTGGCCAAGGATGGACATAGGCTATGTGCTTGAGCCCTTTCTAGTTAACTTGGCAACGCCTGGTACTTCAGCGGGTTTTATATTTTTTTACAAGTCTTTACTATTGATATTATTACTGCTGAAATATTATCGTACCTGAAATATTATTGCCACACATATTATGACTACTGACATATTATTGCTGCTGACATATCATTATAACTGTTCTATTATCACACCTGACATCATATTACTGCAGATATATCATTACTAGTGATATATTATTACAACTGATATGTTATTACCTCAGTGGTCCTAGCACAAGATGTTGCATTTGACGCCCAGTACAGTATTGCACACCAGTGGTCAACTAGGTGATCGAACCTTATTGGCTGAGCCGGTCCTGTGACATACGGGCGCCATATTGGTAATAATATGAGGACCCTCTCATTAATAAGGGATTTTTTCCTTATAATATGATCTTAATTATAAACCCGATTATTATGTTGGAGACAGCCCGAGAAGACTTCCCACCCGCCTTTGTTTTGGATGGACAAACTCTGCAGCTCTGGCTAAAGGTGACGGCACACTGGGCACTCTCCTCCAAACATGTTGCCTGTTTTGCTGGACGTTGGCCTAAACGGTAAACGTCCAACAAGCAGCAGGATTTCGGCTGTTGCTAGAAATGGACAACGGTTTGGCGGGGATCGTTGCTGGCCGGATTAGTGCTCAAATGAGCTTCATATAATTTCAAGTAAAAATTGAAATAAATCATGAAACAATAACAATTTAAAATATAACACATAAACTGTGACATATTTCTATTTATTCGTCACTTTAAAACTTCTTTAGTATTATTAAATCATTATTCAGGGTCTTCTTTGACCAGCCAGCCGCCGCCACTTTTAAAGACACTTCACGACGCACCCATTCAATTTCAATTTCAATTGTTTATTCCTTGATAGAGGAAGCTGGATCCTAGTGCTGTCACTAGGTGCCCCTGTACAATGACACCAGAAGCATCTGGCAAGTGTGACAAGTATATACAGTATAAATATTATAAAGGGGCTTACTAAAGCCTAAGGAAGGAAGGATATTCCTTTAACACATAATCAATATTATTTACAAAATATCTGGCCAGTATGGGGAGGATCATCGTGTCTCCGTCAGGGGGTCGTGGAGTGGTGGTCCAGCAGGCGTCACGGAAGCGTTGTGTGTGGGGACATCTTAGGAGGTAGTGGATAAGGGTGCTGCTGTCGGGTCTTCTGCATAACGCACAAGAGCGTTGCTCAGGGGATGCGGGGATACCAATCTCCCAAGCAAAGTCATACCCAATGATGATACGGGCAGCAATCACGTCCCCTTTCCGCGACCCTTTCCCATAGACATACGAGAGGTCAGGAAGTTTACGGAGGACATCGCACCAGGTGGGCGGGGAGTCCAGGGGGATGGCTGCTTCCCGAGCTTCTCTCTGTTTGCGGCGAATTTGGGTCCTAATCTGTAAGAGTGTTCGAGGAACAACGTAGTCAGGTGTGGCCTTGTTGCAGCCAGTCTTGGCAAGGCCATCTGCTGCCTCATTCCCCAAGATACCGACATGACTGGGTATCCATAGGAATGTCACGGGACGGCCTGCATCCTGAAGTGTGGATGTTAACCCTCGTATTCGGAGGATGAGGTGACGCACCCATTGTCTTTTCTTTAGCTTTTGCAGACGCCTCACTTGCTTCAGCAATTGAAGAACTATAGCACAATCCTGCAAGGCCTCAACTGTAGAAACGGGATCCATGGCGAACCTCATCTAGACGCTTTGTGGTTGTGTTCGTTGCGTTGGTCAGACACGCCAACAAAACATCCCAGTGTGACGCAAAACGTCTCTTTGTTTTGCTGGCCGGAACGTGTTTGCCAAACGTGTTTGGAAGAAAGCACCAATGTGACGCCGCCTTAACACTCGGCGACAGAGGCTCTGAGGTGACATCATGTAAACATGATCAGTGACATTTGTCCTGCAAAAAGTTGTCGAAATTTTTTTGGAAAAAAAATCTTTATGTCGTGTTTCCGCTACCCTTGGGATGAACAGGTCAGAAAACCTATTTTACAAATTTATATTATTTAGGCACATTAAAAGCTAAGATTTAGGAGTAGTAAGCATAGCGTGGGAGTTAGTAATTTGTAGTTGTGATGGTTGTCGATATTTTAAAGTTGTAGCAAATCTGACCCTTCTACAACTTTTTGTAAGTGCTTAGTAAATAATAATAAGCTCAATATGCATCCAGTGTTAGAAGTATAACACAGCAAGTCGGTAGCGACTCGAGTTCAAACTGTACCAGTAACTACAGCTCCTAAGTTGTGGTGTTGTGGCTTTTTCTTACCAGTTCTACACCACGGTCTAGAGAACGTACCTGGAAAGCTTAATAATTTAACTATCAGGTTGACGGGAGTCCCATTATCTTCAGTAGTTGTTGTAGTAGTCGAGATTCTTAAGAATGAAAGTCGTGGAAGTCGACTAAAAAGTAAAACGCTGTGTTCTTTTACACGACAGTAGCAAGTGTCACCAACATGCTTCTTCGTGCTTCAGCAATTTGAAATCTTTGAACACTGATTTTAGCAGGAATGACCTTCTGGGCGCTGTCGCAAGACTGGTAACAGAGGATGTTGCAATTTTAAACTTGGATACCAGCGCTCAGTGATTCGTTCTCGCTAACATTAGACACAATACAATTCGGTGATAGCTTTGAGTTGGAGCCACATAGAAAATGGCTACATGGAATTAAAACAAATTATCACTGAACTATAGTTTTAGCAGAAACAAACAACTGAACTTTCCCAGAATTGATTATACAGTATTCAATTTTAGGGTCGGACAGAGGCGCTAATTGGTTAGTTACTGTGAAAATCTGACATAATTCAATGATGGTTTGCTTTCGTTCGCTCGAGCTGTTTACTTTCAATATCATGGCACCTCTTGACGCTGTGGACGCGATACAGACACTAACATGGCGTAGAGCGAAAGAGAACTTCATTTTTGCCTCGGGTGGTCTGTTCCCACTGAAATGGATAATTGCCTGTAGGTGTCTTACTTAAACTGATATATATCTGTCACACAATTTTCCTGCAAAACCAAATGGTGAGGTAAAACATGAGTAAACCGGGGTAAAGTGAGGTTAAATTAGGTTACTGTGATATATTTCTGAGTTTTAACAACTAAGGTCTTCAAGGAGTTATCAACAACCAACAATTAAAAGAGATGTACAGTATCAGAATGAAACTTTGAAACACTTTTAGCTATTGCTGCTGTTTCGATATTATTATTTTTATTATTACTGACATTACTGCTGACATATTATCATTTCTGACATATTATTACAATTGACATTATTACAACCGTGTCACTGACATACCATTTACTACTGATATATTACCATTGATATATTCGTTTACTGCATCTTTCGACAATTTCTATAATCAGAATATTTTAACACCACTTGTTAAGAAATTACTGGCAGGTGTGTCATGTTCACATTAGGAATTCACTTGATCACATTTTTTAACTAACTTACCCTCACTATCATCATCACAATCACTGTTTACCAGCTCTGCCATCAACACCGTCACTCTCACTATCTCCACCCCTCCCTCACTATCACCAGCATCATGACTCCCTCACTATCACCACCACCATCACTAGCACCACATCTACCTCACCAACTCACTATCATACTGGTCTCCGTCCGTCTGTGCGTCAGTCACGTCAAAATTAATTTGTTGGGTAAGTTAGCGTGGTGGACGTGAGAGAGAGGGTGCACCTTTGTAGAGTGTTTACAAAGGTGACAGTACCAATGTAGCGGCTACTGTGTGGTGCGTGTTATAGTGTAGGTGAGAGGCGGGGGTATATATCATTTTAGCCTGTCTGTCGTGTGGTAACATTATCGCTATCACCTGTCTTTCTCTCTGTATGATATAATTGTTGTTGTTGTAACTTGTTCCTCTTAACTCTTCTCTCAACCACCCCCCCCCCCTGTCACCACACTCGCTATCTGGTGGTGGTAGTGATGATGGTGGTAGTGGTGGTGATTGTGGTGGTGATTGTCGTGATGGTGGTGACGATCATGGTGGTGATGTTTTTAGTGTGGTAATGGTGGTAATGATGATGATGATGATGATGATGATGATGATGATGATGATGATGATGGTGTTGGTACTGACAACATTGATAGTGCTGGTGATAGTATTGGTGGTAGTAGTACTGGTGGTGTTGAGGGAGATAATGAGAAAGCTAGTGAAGGGGATGGTGATGACTAAGATGGTGGTGGTAATGTTGTGGTAGTGGTGTGATGGTGTTGTGATAGTGTGGTAGAGTGTGATGATGGTGTTGTGATAGTGTGGTAGGGTGTGATGATGGTGTTGTGATAGTGTGGAAGGGTGTGATGATGGTGTTGTGATAGTGTGGTAGAGTGTGATGATGGTGTTGTGATAGTGTGGTAGGTTGATGATGGTGTTGTGATAGTGTGGTAGGGTGTGATGATGGTGTTGTGATAGTGTGGTAGGGTGTGATGATGGTGTTGTGATAGTGTGTAGGTTGATGATGGTGTTGATAGTGTGGTAGGGTGTGATGATGGTGTTGTGATAGTGTGGTGGGGTGTGATGATGGTGTTGTGGATAGTGTGGTAGGGTGTGATGATGATGTTGTGATAGTGTGGTAGGGTGTGATGATGGTGTTGTGATAGGTGTGGTAGGTTGATGATGGTGTTGTGATGGTGTGGTAGGGTGTGATGATGGTGTTGTGATAGTGTGGTAGGGTGTGATGATGGTGTTGTGATAGTGTGTTAGAGTGTGATGATGGTGTTGTGATAGTGTGGTAGGGTGTGTGATGATGGGTGTTGTGATGGTGTGAGTGGGTTGATGATGGTGTTGTGATAGTGTGGTAGGGTGTGATGATGGTGTTGTGATAGTGTGTGGTAGGTGTGATGATGGTGTTGTGATAGTGTGGTGAGTTTGATGATGGTGTTGTGATAGTGTGGTAGGTTGATGATGGTGTTGTGATGGTGTGGTAGGGTGTGTGATGGTGTTGTGATAGTGTGGTAGGTTGATGATGGTGTTGTGATAGTGTGGTAGGGTGTGATGATGGTGTTGGATAGGTGTGGTAGGGTGTGATGATGGTGTTGTGATAGTGTGTGTAGGGTGTGATGATGGTGTGTGGGTGTGATGATGGTGTGGTAGGATGTGATGATGGTGTTGTGATAGTGTGGTAGGTTGATGATGGTGTTGTGATAGCGTGGTAGGGTGTGATGTGGTGTTGTGATAGTGTGTGGTAGGGTGTGATGATGGTGTTGTGATAGTGTGGTAGGTTGATGATGGTGTTGTGATAGCGTGGTAGGGTGTGATGATGGTGTTGTGATAGTGTGGTAGGGTGTGATGATGGTGTGATAGTGTGGTAGGGTGTGATGATGGTGTGGTAGGGTGTGATGATGGTGTTGTGATAGCGTGGTAGGGTGTATGATGGTGTTGTGATAGTGTGGTAGGGTGTGATGATGGTGTTGTGATAGTGTGGTAGGGTGTGATGATGGTGTTGTGATAGTGTGTAGGGTGTGATGATGGTGTTGTGATAGTGGTAGGGTGTGATGATGGTGTTGTGATAGTGTGGTAGGTGTGATGATGGTGGTTATAGTGTGGTAGGGTGTGATGATGGTGTTGTGAAAGTGTGGTAGGGTGTGATGATGATGTTGTGATAGTGTGGTAGGGTGTGATGGTGTTGTGATAGTGTGGTAGGTTGATGATGGTGTTGGATAGTGTGGTAGGGTGTGATGATGTGTTGTGATAGTGTGGTAGAGTGATGATGGTGTTGTGATAGTGTGGTAGGGTGTGATGATGGTGTTGTGATAGTGTGGTAGGGTGTGATGATGGTGTTGTGATAGTGTGATGATGGTGTTGTGTAGGGTGTAGGTGAGGTGGTGTTGTGGTAGAAGGTGTAGAGTGTGGCGGTGTACACATGGACCAGGGTGTTGGCTAGCTGGGAGGAGGAGGAAGATAGTCATAAGGTAGAGTGGAAGATGGAGGTGGAGTCATGGCGGTCCACACTACTCTCACTGAGATACACAGAAAATTGATCTTCTGAGTCTCCATTAATCTCTCTAGTTGACTCAAACGCTCAGTAGATAATGACAGATAACAAGAATATTGAGCAGTGTGTAATGGAGTGTGTGTGTGTGTGTGTGTGTGTGTGGGAGATGAGTAGACGTGAATGAGGCAGGACGGTGGGTGACATGATGTAAATAAAGAGATGTTCTATCATGATGGTGTGAGCGGGGACATGGGATGTGGCCTCCCCCGCGCTGGCAGGAATGGACCCGTCGGCCCGATCGATGTACGAAACAAACATAGGCTGGAACCTTCGCTGGTGTTTCTTCGCCTCCCTCTCCCTTTCCCTCTCCCTTTCCCTCTCCCTCTCCCTTCCTCCTTCACCCTACCTACACCACATTCTTATAGTACTCTACGAGCGGTAAATGTCATAATAATAATACACTCAGCGGGTTTAAACGAGAATAAAGGAAAGAAAGAAGCTGTGAGTTTGGGTGGGTGGCTCTCTCTCCTTCCACTTCTGACATCTCCACTTAATAATCTATCAGCGAGGCACTACGACCTACCACGCTTTTATAAACCAGAGTGGTAGATAACATGGCACTTTCTACAAGCTACCACCATCGTCACCATTATGGCCAGCACCATCATCACCATCACCACCACGCCATTACCACTACCACTAACTACGGCAGCACCATTATTACCACTAACCACCACCACCATCTCCTCCTTCGACCCTTCACCACTACCATCATCACTACCATTGCCACCATCCTCTTCACTATTACCTTCCATCATCTCCTACATCACCACTACCATCAATACCACCATACGCCACACCCTCTACCACATCACCACCATATTCTACCACAGCATTACACCATTTTTCACAACACCCTCACACCACACCCTCGTCAATAACACTACTACGACACTACCATGATTTGCCACAACACCACACCCTATATCATAACGCCACACCATTCTACCACAACACCATACCCTTTACCACAAGATCACCATACTATCACACCACAACCAACACAATCCCACAATCTCTAGATACAATGCCACCATACACTACACCCACCGCCACACTCTACACCACACACCACCACACTCCCCACCCACCACCACACTCTACACCCACCACCACACTTCCACACCCACCACCACACTCTCCACACCCACCACCACACTCTACACCCACCACCATACTCCACACCCACCACCACCACACTCTACACCCACCACCACACTCTACACCCACCACCACACTCTACACCCACCACCACCACACTTTACACCCACCACACTCTACACCCACCACCACACTCCCTCTAACCCACCACCTGCCACACTACACCCCACCACCACACTCTCACACCCACCACCATACACTACGCCCACCACCACACCTACACCCACCACCACACTTCTACACCCTCCACCACACTCTACACCCTCCACCACACTCTACACCCACCACCATACACCATGCCCACCACCACACTCTACACCCACCACCATACACAGCCCACCACCACACTCTACACCCACCACCACACTCTACACCTCCTCCACCACACTCTCCACCCCTCCACACACTCTACACCCACCACCACACTACGCCCACCACCACACTCTACACCCACCACCATACTACGCCCACCACCACACACTACACACCCACCACACTCTACACCCACCACCACACTCTACACCCACCACCACACTCTACACCCACCACCACACACTCACACCCACCACCACACTCTACACCCACCACCACACTCTACACCCACCACCACACTCTACACCCACCACCACACTCTACACCCACCACCACACTCTACACCCACCGCCACACTCTACACCCACCGCCACACCCCTACACCCAAGAGTGTACTCACACTCTACAACACCCTCCACCTCCCAGCAAAACACCGTTGTTTAGTGTTATTAAGGTGAACTAGTGTCATTACCAGGCACTAACTACCGTCGTTAACACGGGGTCATCACCTGCCATTATCCTCCACCACTCTGTCTTAACAACACAAGAATGGCAGAGTTTTGTATTCATTCTTTTTTTATCAAGGTGTCTTTCTGTCTGTCTGTCTGCCTCTGTTAAGGAAGGGCTACTTAGGTCATAAAGAAAGGGGTTAAATTAGTAGGGATTAGTGAAAATAATGATAGGAAAGTGGTAAGGCAACAAGTACACACACACACACACACATTATTATATATATATATATATATATATATATATATATATATATATATATATATATATATATATATATATATATATATATATATATATATATATATATATATATATATACACACACATACACTCAGGCCAGTTTTTACGAGGTGAGGTGTGTCCGAACACCTAGGATGGCACACAAGGTTTTTACATCAGTTGCCCCGTGGCGTATAGTTTAGTTGTCATCATCACACACGAAACCAAGTAAATTCTTAACTAACATGAGTCTCCTGTGCTTGGAAGTGTGTTTACATTTTTCTTGGTTTACTGTGTTGTTCCGAAACGTTCGTGGGTTATCCGTGTTGTCACAGAACTCTCGAAACTTAGGTCAAGAAGAAATACATCATCTGTGTGTGTGTGAGGGGGGTAATCTTTAGAGATGATAGAGGTAGAAATGTTGTGTTCAAACTTACGGTAAAATTGTGAGGATAATCTCCCGTTATGGTAAGACACTACCACACCTGTGTCTTATAGTGTTGCTGGTGTACTGTAGTTGTTGTAGTGTACTTGCTGTACGGATTATAATTATAGATTGCCACAAGTATACCTGGAGCACACACACACACACACACACACACACACACACACACACACACACACACACACACACACACACACACACACACACACACACACACACACACACACACACACACACACACACACACACACACACACACACACACACACACACACACCATTTTTATAGTATAGGAACATATTTAACTTATTGATGAGCACTTTAAATATAATTGGTTAATTAAATAGATACCCCCAAAAATGAGTGAGTTATATAATGAAACTCGACACAGTATGGCTGACTGTGGACTCTAACAATGGCTGGCAGGGTAAAAATACAGACATTCTTCCCCCTGTTGTATTATGCCTTAAATAGCCAGGTGTGTTGCCACATATTGACAATGACAGCTAAATAAATACCTGGGGGGAATTGGCATCTACTGGTGGTGTGTGTGTGTGTCATAATAATAAAGATCATCACACAAGTTTCTTCCTCACATGTAACAAACCTACTGATTCTAATAATAACATCAACGATCCTTCACTCATATCAGATAAATATAATATAGTACTGAACTTATTAATAGTGCTTCAGAGCCTTCAGTATTAAATATATAATTTTGAACTTAATAAAATGTTTCAGTAATATTAGCATTACTAACTACAGATGTCTTTCACAGTGAACTCAGATTTTTTAAGTATTGTGCAGTTTTAGACTATGAAAATCTCCTCACATCAAGGTTAACGTTATAATGGTCCAGATTAATGGCTTTCAAACACCAACACTTATATTCCTTTTTGTGTGTGTTTAACATGTCTGTAGAATATTTGGAAGTCGAATTTTTTTGTGTTGTTGATATATGTGTGTGAGAGTTTAAGGTATAATAACACTAGCCGCGAATCGTTAAAATTCAATAAAACAAAATATCATCAACAGAGCAAAGCGACCCACTTCTACGTTCGTCTATTTATTCGAAACCTTTGTCTGTACACTTCATGAAACTTGTCACTTGTACTAAAACTGTTGTATTAACCTCTACGTCTTTTTTCTTCTTCAAAATTTCCATTGGTAAGTGAACTATATGAGGAGGATAGTTTGTGTGCATAATCTTGAGTGTATTAATTATGTTAGGACAATAGAAAGAACTGGACAAAAGCCAAACTTACAGTATATTATGAGGAGACATAAAAGCTGCGTCCACGTTACTGGTATTCTTCACCTTCTGGTAACACTGAAAGCTGCCTAATACTGAGAATTGTTGACGGAAACGTGTGATAAATCTTCACTGAATTTACATTTATTCATACCGGATTAAAGGACGCTTGTCTGTGGAAACCCTTTGACATTTTATGAAGTAGGAGTCAAGGCATTGCGTGTGTGCTTCTCTTGATATTTTTAAAATCATTTTTATCTTAGAGATCATATCTAGGGTTCAAGATTGATACGATATACTATTTTTGGAACCTGTCAGTGTATGTGTGTCAAGAAGTCATCCATAGTGTGTTTAAAAAAAATAGTGTCATGACGATTTTAAAACGTGAAATAATTCAGATGAGTTAGAAAGATGTATTGACACATGTCTCCCTAATACATCGGAATATATTTTATATTATGTTCAAGTTAAGAGTTGACATAACATGAATTTTTTAGGCCTGTAGACAAATTATAAACAACTTTTTTTACACACACACACACACACACACACACACACACACACACACACACACACACACACACACACACACACACACACACACACACACACACGGGTCCCCAACAACAGTGCACTGGCTTCGTTGTAGCCCTGATATAGCTCCTAAAGACAGGTGATTTCCAGGGATCCCTAATTCATTCTTTCGCCATAAAGCTGATTTAGTTAAGAGGCACAATAAGAGAGGCTCAGTAGAGTTCGTCAGCACTAACACTCATCATCTCCTCCACAGTGTGTAACTTCGTGGTCCATGACAAGTGTATGAAGACCGTCGTCTCTCCGTGCTCCAGCATTGCCCCTACCCTGATCAAGGTCAGTACACCTGTTCTACACCTGCCCACCCTCATCAAGGTCAGTACACCTGTTCTACACCTGCCCCTACCCTCATCAAGGTCAGTACACCTGTTCTACACCTGCCCTACCCTCATCAAGGTCAGTACACCTGTTCTACACCTGCCCCACCTCATCAAGGTCAGTACACCTGTTCTACACCTGCCCCTACCCTCACAGGGTCAGTACACCTGTTCTTACACCTGCCCCTACCCCTGATCAAGGTCAGTACACCTGTTCTTACACCTGCCCTCTACCCTGATCAAGGTCAGTACACCTGTTCTACACCTGCCCCTACCCTGATCACAAGGTCAGTACACCTGTTCTTATACCTGCCCACCCTGATCAAGGTCAGTACACCTGTTCTTACACCTGCCCCTACTCCCTGATCAAGGTCAGTACACCTGTTCTACACCTGTACACCTGCCCTACCCTGATCAAGGTCAGTACACCTGTTCTACACCTGTCCACCTGCCCCTACCCTGATCAAGGTCAGTACACCTGTTCTACACCTGCCTACCCTGATCAAGGTCAGTACACCTGTTCTTACACCTGTACACCTGCCCTACCCTGATCAAGGTTAGTACACCTGTTCTACACCTGTACACCTGCCCCTACCCTGATCAAGGTCAGTACCTGTTTTACACCTGTACACCTGCCCCTACCCTGATCAAGGTTAGTACACCTGTTCTACACCTGCCCCTACCCTGATCAAGGTCAGTACACCTGTTCTTATTCTGCCCCTACCCTGATCAAGGTCAGTACACCTGTTCTTATACCTGCCCCTACCCTGACTGCAGGGTCAGTACACCTGTTCTACACCTGTACACCTGCCCCTACCCTGATCAAGGTCAGTACACCTGTTCTTACACCTGTCCACCTGCCCCTACCCTGATCAAGGTCAGTACACCTGTTCTTACACCTGCCCTACCCTGATCAAGGTCAGTACACCTGTTCTTACACCTGTAAACCTGCCCTACCCTGATCAAGGTCAGTACACCTGTTCTTACACCTGTACACCTGCCCCTACCCTGATCAAGGTCAGTACACCTGTTCTTACACCTGTCCACCTGCCCCTACCCTGGTCAAGGTCAGCAGAGCTTTGTTACACCTGTCCCCACACCTGTAGACATGATTTTATTCATTTCCACGCTTATGCTGTCATATTCTT
>NW_024722227.1:2039453-2204453 GCF_018991925.1 Homarus americanus
ACCTGTATCACCCCTGTGTACTTGTAACTACCTGTATCACTTTTGTGTACCTGTAACTACCTGTATTACTTCTGTGTACCTGTAACTACCTGTATCAACCTTGTTTACCTGTAACTACATGTATCACCTTTATGTGTTCCTGTAACTACCTGTATCACCCTTATGTGTACCTGTAACTACTTGTATCAACCTTGTATACCTGTAACTACCTGTATCACCCCTGTGTACCTGTAACTACCTGTATCACCCTTATGTGTACCTGTAACTACCAGTATCACCATTATGTACCTGTAACTACCTGTATCACCTCTTTATGTGTGTACCTGTAACTACCTGTGCATCAACCTTGTTTACCTGTAACTACCTGCATCAACTTTGTTTACCCGATCCCACAATAACAATACAACAACAATAACAATAACAATAACAATAACAACAACAACAACAACAACAACAACAACAACAACAACAAACCCTTACGTGTACTTGTAACTACCTGTATCACCTTTAAGTGTACCTGTAACTACTCATCAATTCTGTGTACCTGTAAATACCTGTATCACTTTTAAGTGTACCTGTAACTACCTGTATCACCCCTGTGTACCTGTAACTACCTGTATCACCCTTATGTGTACCTGTAACTACCTGTATCACCATTGTGTACCTGTAACTACCTGTATCACCCCTGTGTACTTGTAACTACCTGTATCACTTTTGTGTACCTGTAACTACCTGTATCACTTGTGTACCTGTAACTACCTGTATCACCTTTGTGTACCTGTAACTACCTGTATCACGCACCATAATGAGTACAAAGACAAGCCTATTAGTTTTTTTTTTTCAACACATAATTTCATTCACAGTCTCGCCGTGATATTATTTCTCAGATTACAAATAGGATAGGTTAGGTAGGTTAGGTTAGGTTAGGTTAGGTGTGTTATCATAGCTACTGTTCTGGTGAAAGCTCGGGTGGTATTGTTTGACTCGAGTGCAGGGCTGGACATTTCAACTTCCCATTACAGGTCCTACACCAAATACATCTCCCATTGATAAATACTTTGATGGGAAAACCACCATAACCTAACCTAACCTAACCTAAATCTATATGCCATAAAGATTCATTATATTATCCTCCGTGAAAGAACTCGTTTATAACTAAGTATAGATGGTTGCAGAAATGGCTCTATATTTAACACTTTAATATTGGTCTGTGAGTGTAGTTGTTCAAGGGGTGGTCGGGGAAATACACTAGGTGGATTATGTCCTGGGAGGGAAAGTATCCAGAGGGAGGAGCGGGGGGAGGGGGGTAACATGGCTCGCTAGGGGGAAATCAGCTAAAAGTCGTTAAATCTGTCCCACTTTCGAATACAACGATTTTAAGATGAAATTTGGCTATGAATTGTGACATAACATCGAATTAATCAATCAAACATAACAGACATGGTGGCTAGTCTTCTTTATAACTTGACGAGAAGACATTAACTATTGCTATCTTTGCTGTTATAGTTGTATTCTTGAGGTACAGTACAGTTATGAGAACACATAACATAGCCGAGGTAATTATTTAGGCCACTTTGACGATGCGCATTTGGAAGATCGTCTGTTGTCTTTTTTTTTATTTAACGTGACCGAACTTAATGTAATATAAGTGAGTTGGCAAAAAATAACATAAAACGGGTGATCATCCAGATGGGAATAACACCTCGGGATAAAGGGCTGGTGTGGGAATAGTGTGTTGGTTTGAAAGCACTGGCTGATATCGTGGTTTTATAGAAGATATACAAGCGATAGTGGCAAGATGTACAAGTTGACACTGCTATCATTCATCCACAAGCGATTACTGTGCAAAAAAAAATGAAACGCTAAAGGCTGTGATTGATGAGGTCGTTCAAATTGCTAATTTTATCAGTCAGGGCATTAAACTCAAAGGCTTGTGTGTTTGTGTGTGTGTGAAGAGGTGGACAACTGACAAAATACTATTGAAGCTCACTCGAGTGTGATACTGTAATGATGATCTTGGGGTAAAGTTTTTGACTCGCTTGTTAACTCGATTTACAACTGGTGAAATTTTTTATAAGTATTTCCATCCAACTTTAATCGCGTTTCTCAGTTCAGTGTGGCTATAAAGATTGATCCAGTTGGCTCATGTTTATTTTTGATATACATAATTAATTGAATTTAGTTCTAGTTCTAGTTCACCCATGCAAAATATCGTACTGAGCTTGATGCCGTAGCAGATATGAGGCTACAATTACTGTATCTTTCCGTTGAACACATCAGTGGTCGAGGTAGGCATTAACAACAAATTGGAAGTCTTTGTGTAATATATATAAGTTTTTATTAATATTCTTCCAAGTTAAAAAATATAATGATTTTATATTTCAATTGCAAAAATTATTTATACTGTATTACTAAAGAGGTCTAGTAGCTTAATATCGATAACGCCTGTATATAATTATTATCTCCCCAGGGGGCAGCGCATACGTAGGAAGAATAACGGCACTAACGTATGGATAAACAGTAACATATTTATTTGACAACGTTTCGACAATATCTCTTGTGATCATCACACCTAAAATATGAAATGTAACTTTTTTAATATTGATGCTTTATATTTTATTTCATGTTTTAGGTGTGATGATCACAAGAGATATTGTCGAAACGTTGTCAAATAAATGTTACTGTTTATCCGTGCGTTAGTGCCGGGGCAAGGACGTGGCTTAGGGTGAGAGACGCTAGGGCAGACAGAACTGGGTGGGGCTGTGGGCCAAGTGAAATGAAATGGATGCTGTGTACTTTAATTATCTTCCATTCCCTTCTTCACTGCCTCTCATTACCTTCTCATCTGTTTCTGTCTCACTGTTTCATCTTTCTTATTGAATCTTTCATCTCGCCATCTAAAAATTATTCCATTTTAATTTCATCCCAGCAAGAGAGTGATAGACAACGTAGGTGTGTGCAAGAAGAGGTGTTCATCTCTTGTCTGCTGCTATACTGCTTACTGCTCTCCAACTGTAGATTAGTAATTACATTAATCCTAAATTAAAAACTACACTAGATATAACTGTGGTTCTCCGGATTGACTGTCACGACACAATTGCCTGAACATTATTCATGTGGAAAACTATATTACTCCACATTGTGCTGGAACAGTGATCATGTTTGACACACTCATAGTTTTGTATATTTCTTAAATGAATGGTTCATCTCATTTAAGGTTAATAGATTTTGAAATAGTAAATAGAAATACACAGGTCACGCCATAACGCGGGTACAGTTGGTGGCGGTGACTAGTTAAAACACACAGTACAAGAGTAACAATACAAGTAGTGTCCCCTTACCCCTTGCCCTGCCCTGTTATCCTACCCGCTGTCCTACCTTGCACTGATTTACAAGATATACACTTTGATTACTGCTGATAGTCCGTGAAAATATTACTGGTAGACGTCCAGGATGTATAATGAATCGTCAACTAGTCTAGGGTTGTTTATGAGGTTGGTTAATGTCCAGTCAGCGTCAGCATGAACAAACAGCTCTAGATAGTGTCACACCTCGTGGTATGTGTTTGTCTGGCTATGATACAGTGTTGTAGCAGTTGCCATAAAGTAAATAATTGCTTGTAATAAATTAAGTTCTATTTAGATGTGCACCTATTCCATTATCATAATTGGCTTATTGTTTACATTGTTTCAGGTACTATATAATATTAACAGTGTATATCGAGTAAACAGTCGAGTCGTAATTCAGAGTATAATAGTCTCAAGTCAAGTCCCAAGTAAAGAAAGGCAAATATCAAGTCAAGTCAGGTTACCTCCGAGTCCAAGTCAGGTCTTATGGAACGCGAGTACTGTATCCATCTCTGCCTCTATATGCACCTGTAACTTACTCCTATATGTACCTGTAACTCACTCCTATGTGTACCTGTAACTCACTCCTATGTGTACCTGTAACTACGTGTATTGCCCTTATGTGTACATGTATCTTCCTGTATCACCATTCTATGTACTTGTACCTACTGCTTTAATCTCTTTCTGTAACTGTAATTTCCTGTATCACCTACGTATGTACCTGTAGTTACCTGTATCACCGATTATCTACCTGTAAGTACCTGTATCACAACAATTCGCACCTGTATCTGCCTGTAACAGCTGTGTGTACCTGTAACGTCCTGTAGCCAAAACAAGACTAACTTAACCTATAGCTGCGCCACTAACGCCTGTACCTCCTGTATGAGCATCACTAACACCTGTACCTCCTGTATGAGCATCACTAACACCTGTACCTCCTGTATGAGCATCACTAACACTTGTACCTCTTGTATGAGCGCCACTAACACCTGTACCTCCTGTATGAGTGCCACTAACACCTGTACCACCTATATGAGCATCACTAACACCTGTACCTCCTGTATGAGCATCACTAACACCTGTACCTCCTGTATGAGCATCACTAACACCTGTACCTCCTGTATGAGCATCACTAACACCTGTACCACCTATATGAGCATCACTAACACCTGTACCTCCTGTATGAGCATCACTAACACCTGTACCTCCTGTATGAGCATCACTAACACCTGTACCACCTATATGAGCATCACTAACGCCTGTACCTCCTGTATGAGCATCACTAACACCTGTACCTCCTGTATGAGCGTCACTAACACCTGTACCTCCTGTATGAACATCACTAACGCCTGTACCTCCTGTATGAGTGCCACTAACACCTGTACCTCCTGTATGAACATCACTAACGCCTGTACCTCCTGTATGGGCGCCACTAACACCTGTACCTCCTGTATGAGGCGCCACTAACACCTGTACCTCCTGTATGAGTACTTTTCCTCCCACTAACAACCTCCTGCATGTGCCACTAACACCTGTACCACCTGAGTGCCACAACGCCTGTACCACCTGTATGCTACTAACACCTCTCCTGTATGAGTCACTAACGCTACTCAACACCTGTACCACCTGCTAACATGAGCGTCACTAACGCCTGTACCTCCTGTATGAGCGCCACTAACACCTGTACCTCCTGTATGAGCCACTAACACCTGTACCTCCTGTATGAGTGTATAACACCTGTACCACCCATATGAGCACTCACTAACGCCTGTACCTCCTCTACCTGATGCCACTAACACCTGTACACCTCCCCTGTACAGAGTGCCACTAACACCTGTACCTCCTGTATGAGTGCCACCTCCTTAGGCACCTGCACCACTGCATATGAGCATCACTAACACCTGTACCTCCTGTATGAGTGCCACTCACACCTGTATGAGTGCCACACCCGCCCACCTATAGAGTTCACTAACGCCTGCCAACAACACCACCTCCCAAAGGAGTGCCACTACCTGTACCTCCTGCCATACCTGGGCGTCACTCACTGTATGGGCGCCACTAACACCTGCGGCCTCCTATATGAGCATGCTGTACCTCCTGTATGAGCATCACTAACACCTGTACCTCCTGTATGGGCGCCACTAACACCTGCAGCATCACTACCACCTGTATGCCTCCTGTACCACCTATATGAGCATCACTAACACCTGTACCTCCTGTATGAGCATCATACAACACCTGTACCCTCCTGTATGAGCGCCTTACACCTGCCCAACACCTGTACCTCCTGTATGAGCATCACTAACACCTGTACCTCCTGAGCATCATTAACACCTGTACCTCCTGTATGAGTGCCACTAACACCGTGCCTCCTGAGCACACACACCTGTACCTCCTGTATGAGTGCCACAACACCTGTACCTCCTATATGAGCATCATCACACTGCATATGAGCGCCACTAACACCTGTACCTCCTGTATGAGTGTCACTAACACCTGTACCTCCTATATGAGCATCACTAACACCTGTACCTCCTGTATGAGTGCCACTAACACCTGTACCTCCTATATGAGCATCACTAACACCTGTACCTCCTGTATGAGTGTCACTAACACCTGTACCTCCTATATGAGCATCACTAACACCTGTACCTCCTGTATGAGCGCCACTAACACCTGTACCTCCTGTATGAACGTCACTAACACCTGTACCTCCTGTAGGCATCACTAACACCTGCTTGCCTCACCTTGCCAAGGTACCTGCTGCCTCTGCCTCCTATGAGCATCACTGCTGCCTCCTGTGTAGTGTCACTAGCTGTACCTCCTATGCAGGCATCTGCACCTGTACCTCCTGTATGAGCCACTAACACCTCTGTGAACGTGTTGCACCTCCTGTTGTGAACGTCGCAACACCTGTACCTCCTGTATGAGCGCCACTAACACCTGTACCTCCTGTATGAACGTCACTAACACCTGTACCTCCTATATGAGCATCACTAACACCTGTACCTCCTATATGAGCATCACTAACACCTGTACCTCCTGTATGAGCATCACTAACGCCTGTACCTCCTGTATGAGCGCCACTAACACCTGTACCTCCTGTATGAGCATCACTAACACCTGTACCTCCTATATGAGCATCACTAACACCTGTACCTCCTGTATGAGTGTCACTAACACCTGTACCTCCTATATGAGCATCACTAACACCTGTACCTCATGTATGGGCGTCATTAACACCTGTATCTCCTTAATGAACGCCAATAACATCTGTACAACCTGTATAAGCATCACTAACGCCTCTAACTCCTGTATGAGCGCCACTAACACCTGTACCTCCTATATGAGCGCCACTAACACCTGTACCTCCTATACGAGCATGACTAACACCTGTACCTCATGTATGGGCGCCACTAACACCTGTATCTCCTGTATAAGCATCACTAACTCCTGTACCTCCTGTATGAGCGCCACTAACACTTATCAACCTTGTATGAGCGCCACTAACAGTTGTTCTCTCCATATAAGCGCCCCGAACTATTATATATACGCCTTTAACACCTGTGTGAGCGCCATTAACACCTGTGTGAGCGCCATTAACCCCTGTGTTGACGCTAGTTACCCCTGTGTGAGTGCCACTGACACCTGTTTGAGCGCCATTAGCACCTATGTGAGCTCCACTAACACCTGTGTGAGCGCCACTAACACGTGTACCTCCCACAGACGCCCGTAGCACACTGCTGGTCGGAGCCACTACACCTGCGCCGACGCCATTGTAATGTCTGCCGCAAGAAACTGGACGACACCTGGGCCATTAAGTGTGAAGGTTAGTCCTGGTTCACTCTACCTCACTCTGGCTACTTCTGCCTCTCTGACTACCTCTACTTCTCCCTAGCTCACTCTGGCTACCTCTACCTCACTCTACCTCAATCTGGCTACCTCTACCTCACTCTACCTCAATCTGGCTACCCTCAAGGGACTCTTAGCACAGTAGTACTTGTACATACGTGGGTGGATCAAGAAATAAAGTAATGGTGTTCAGAAATACAGTACAGTACATCTGTTTTTCCTATACTCAAGAACAACCCGTAATGGTGGGGTCTAGTCCTTCTACCCTTCCTACACCTACATTACAGGAAGGTCTTCCAGCCTTAGGAGGCCGTGATGATGACGCTCACTGGGGTGCTGCCTTTCTGCAGTGTTCTAGATCTGGTGTACCAACATGGTGAGCCTGAAGAGCAGGGAAGAGATGGTAGTGATGGTGGTTGCAGACCCCGGGGTGTACGCTGGATCATTCATCACCTCCCACTTAAATTGTTCAAGTTGTTGCAGTGTCTGCCTCGTCGTGTGAGGGCGGGCGTCCTCATAACAACGGGTGTGGTCGTGTGTGTGTGGTGCCCTGCTGTTAAGTATTGTACACCGTGGTGGTGAACGAGTGGAGTGCTGTGACGGAATATCTCCGCCAATTCTAACACAGCCGTCATGTCCTCAGTAGTTGTCATAACCTTCTCTGCTGTAGACTCTGCCGTCATCTTGAGAGGTGGTCACCATATATGAGTCCACGTCACTCAACACAACCTCAACTCTGAAATGAAATATGAATTAATTTTTCGTTTACTGTCACAGAGCTACGGTTCAGTAGGGCAGGAGTCACCCACCTACCTGTCTTGAGGTGGGTCACCAGGTGTCAGTTTCCCGGGTACCAGCGAGCAGAACCTTTACTGGGGTGACGATGGTCGCGGGTCATATAGGAGACACAACCTGGAGAAATGTTTACTTCCTCTTCAAGATCTCTGATGTTGACGCGCCCGTCTTCCTGGGTGAGCGGCCATCAATAATCAAATTGTTGTGAGTTGTGTAGGTGTCCGGCCTGCCACCAGTTACTCATCGGTAACGCTGGTGATGCCGCTCTTGGACTCACTACATCTACACTATACTCACCTGACGTTGAATCTGACGTAGATTGTATGCAGAGAAATCTGACGTTGTCCACAAAATAAATCACTGCAAAATTATTTTTGCAGTGTCATTATTTTGTTTTATAGTATCTTGGTGTAGTCCAGGCAGGTGGACTGGCTAGTGCAGCATTGTCAGCCCTCAGACCGACACTCACACGCTCTGATCACTGAGTCTCGTTACCTTGCTTCTTGGACAGCCTTCCGTCTGTATGTCATGGTAGTGCTTGGCTACCAGTACTACACTTGTATAAACATACTACTGTACTTGTGCTGTACGTGCCAGCCACACAAGGATATCAGTACGTGGTTGTTTGTGTCTGGTTACTGTACACGATACCGTTATACTTTGGTCATTAACACATTACTGTTATCATGACGCCTACCCACCATAACAACAAAGTCATTAACACCTAACACCCCTTCCTCGTCCTAACAGCTGATCACTTCTATAGGACTATTCATTAAGTTGAAGCCGTCAGTTCTGTGTCAGTGTTACCGACCACCAGCTGACCATGTTGACATTTCTCTCCCTTGAACACCGACTTCTCTTCAGCGACTCTCACTCGTCAGTTCTCAGGTGTTGTAGATTAAGCCCGTGTTAATTAATGTCTATCTACCTAACCATCCACTTGATAAATAACAAATACCACAATAACAAAGACAGCAAGAGCATAAATGAGAGACTATGTGAAGTGGCTGTATGTCTTAATATTGTGCTGTTGTGATGTGTCTGTCTGTCTGTCTGTCTGTCTTTATTGTGTTGTGATGTGTCTGTCTGTCTGTCTGTCTGTCTGTCTGTCTGTCTTTATTGTGTTGTGGTGTGTCTGTCTCTGTCTGTCTGTCTGACTGTGTACATGTGTGTCTGTTTATCTCTTTGTCTGTCTTTATTATGTTGTGGTGTGTGTGTGTGTGTGTGTGTGTGTGTGTGTGTGTGTGTGTGTGTGTGTGTAAAACAGAACTATAAATTCATTGCTTGAGATTTAGGCTCGCCGGTACTCATGATCTTGGTAATAAGTACCTATTAAGTAATTTAACTTTGACTATAGAATGACGGAATTGTGACGTCATCATCGCAAGTTGTGACGTAATGGAGATGGAATAATTGGAGTCGGGAGTTGAAGGCGTGGTGGTGGTGGTGGTGATGGTGGTGGTGGTGGTGGTGGTGGTGATGGTGGTGGTGGTGGTGATGGTGGTGATTCCCGCACTAATCTTTGTCTCAGTCTCCAAGTTTAGTATAATAACACTTGTTTATTTATCAGTACGCGAGTCACTTTACAACAACACAGTATAGCTATTATTTTATTGTATGTTGTCAGCAACCATGTAAACGTGTACTAATTGTATGTGTGTGTGTGTGTGTGTCTTTTCTTGTGTACAGTGTGCGAATACGATGTGCACGTGGAGTGTGAGGACTTCACGGTGCCCAACTGTAAGGACTGTGCGACCTTCGTGCCGGAGAAGACACTGCCGCAGGTGATACAGCAACATCACTGGCGGGAGGGAAACCTGCCTGCTAACTCCAAATGTATCGTGAGTACTACACCTGTTGTTAGTGTGTCCTTAGTACCACACCTGTTGTTAGTGTGTCCTTAGTACTACACCTGTTGTTAGTGTGTCCTTAGTACTACACCTGTTGTTAGTGTGTCCTTAGTACTACACCTGTTGTTAGTGTGTCCTTAGTACCACACCTGTTGTTAGTGTGTCCTTAGTACCACACCTGTTGTTAGTGTGTCCTTAGTACCACACCTGTTGTTAGTGTGTCCTTAGTACCACACCTGTTGTTAGTGTGTCCTTAGTACTACACCTGTTGTTAGTGTGTCCTTAGTACTACACCTGTTGTTAGTGTGTCCTTAGTACTACACCTGTTGTTAGTGTGTCCTTAGTACCACACCTGTTGTTAGTGTGTCCTTAGTACCACACCTGTTGTTAGTGTGTCCTTAGTACCACACCTGTTGTTAGTGTGTCCTTAGTACCACACCTGTTGTTAGTGTGTCCTTAAGTATGCCTACTACACGTGTGATGAGTATTGCAGAAAGGAAGCACTGTAGGTGTGTCATAAATATTACGTTTAAATATTGAAGGTGTGGTGAATGTTGCAGTTGTGGTGAGTATTGCTGGTGTGATAAATGTTGCAGGTGTGGTGAGAATTGCAGGTGTGATGAGTATTGCAGGTGTGGTGAGTGTTGCAGGTGTAGTGAGTATTGCAGGTGTGGTGAGTATTGCAGCTGTGGTGAATGTTGCAGGTGTGGTGAATGTTGTAGGTGTGTGAATACTAGATGTGAGTGTGATTAATACAGGTGTTTATTGGTTATTGTAGATGTGGTGAGTATTTCAGGTGTGATGAGTATTGCAGGTGTGTGATGAATACTGCAGGTGTATGTTAACATATATTGACACTAATAATACTGTACATTTGTCCCCTGTAACACTTATTGATCCTAGATGACACGTGTTAGCTCCTGGTGACACATGTTGACCCCTGGTGACACGTGTTGGCCCCTGGTGGCACGTGTTGACCCTTTGTGACATGTGTTGACGCTTTGTGACACGTGTTGACCCCGATAACACGTGTTGGCCCTTGGTGATACGTGTTGGCCCTTGGTGACACGTGTTGGCCCATGGTGGCACGTGTTGGCCCCTGGTGACACGTGTTGGCCCTTGGTGACACGTGTTGGCTCCCTGGTGACACGTGTTGGCCCCAGGTGACGTGTTGGCCCTGGTAACACGTGTTGGCCCCTGTGACATGTGTTGGCGGCTGATAACACGTGTTGGCCCCGATGCACGTGTTGGCCCCTGATAACGTGTTGGCTCATGGTGTGGCACGTGTTGGCCCCTGGTGACATGTGTTTGCCCTGGTGACACGTGTTTGCCCTGGTGACACGTGTTCCCTGATGGCACGTGTTGACCCTGGTAACGTGTTGGCCCCTGATAACATTGTTGCCCCTGGTGACACGTGTTGACCCCGATAACACGTGTTGGCCCTTGGTGACGTGGTGACCTCGATAACGTGTTTGGCCGTCGGTGACACGTGTTGGCCCCTGATGGCACGTGTTGACCCCTGGTGACACGTGTTAACCCCGATAACACTTGTTGGCCCTTGGTGACACGTGTTGACCCCGATAACACGTGTTGGCCCCTGATAACACGTTGTTGGCCCCTGGTGACACGTGTTGACCCCGATAACACGTGTTGGTCCTTTGTGACACGTGTTGGCCCCTCGTGACACGCATTGGCCCCTGGTGGCCCGTGTTGACCTCTGATAACACGTGTTGGCCCTTGGTGACACGTGTTGGCCCTTGGTGTCACGTGTTGGCCCTTTATGACACGTCTTGACCCCTAGTGACCCCAAGTGTTGAGGTTGAGGGTAAGTGAATATTGTGTTACAGGTGGATAAGAAGACGTGCTGGACGGGGGAGTGCCTGGCGGGGATGAGGTGTGAGTGGTGCGGGTACACCGTGCACGCCATGTGTGCTGACAAGGTCCCTACCGACTGCACCTTTGGCCTCCTCGAGCCAATTATGCTACCCCCTACTGCAGGTAAGTTTCTCTCTCTTTTATATCTCTCTCTTTAATAGCTCTCTTTTATCTCTCTCTCTCTATCTCCCTCTCTCGTTACAATATCTTCAACATCACTTACACACACTCACACACACACACACACACACACACACACACACACACACACACACACACACACACAACACTACTTTAATCATAAGAACAACAGATATCGTCAAAAAATAATAAGTATGAACGATGACCAACACTTCACCGTTACCATGGACGAGTGTGAACAAAAGGTAAATAACGCGACACACTTTTCTCTGTGTGATAATAGTGGGCTGAGAACTCTTTTAATAGTGTATTGTTGAGGGTAATAAATACTGGCTGGGTTTAGCGTTATTTATTTAGTCTTTTTTTGTTGGAAAACTTTTCTGTGAATTAATGTTATTTATTACATTAGACATCTTATGTATGTGTGTTATTTAGATTATATACTGATTTATATTCAACAAACCACAGAGCATTTACCCAGCAGAACTCAACATGACCCAGCGAACAGATACACCTCTCTCACACACACACACACACACACACACACACACACACACACACACACACACACACACACACACACACACACACACACACTGGTAGACACAGAAGTAGACAGACATGATAATATGAGACTTGTTGTTTGTCCCGCAGTGAGCATCCCGAGGACAGAGGTGCCCATGGAAGCAATAATAGGCGTCCAGAGCAGGAGGAAGGACACCCTCTCACGTAAGTTTTTCTCGCTCTTTCCTCCTCCCCTTCCTCTTCTTCCTCTGTATATATTATTTTATTGTGGTCTTTATTTACAAATTTACTCATGTTACTCACCTCTCCTTCTTATTAACTCACAATTTGTATTAATCTCTTCACGGATGTTAAATAGAACTGTGTATTAATAAAGTCAATGTTATATTCGTCATTTGTAACATACTGTAATCTAAGGCATAACCAAGTGTTGGACTAACAGTGTTGCTCAAGAGGTCATTACTGGGCATCACAGGTTGGTTCTGCAGTGTGTGTGTGTGTGTGTGTGTGTGTGTGACCCCGGTAATGCCCTCTTAAAGCCCTAGGAGATGAGGGAGGAAGGCCACAAGTAACCCTGGTGTGTCCACAGCTCGCAGCATCTCTGAAGAGTTTACAAGCGGAGACTACAAGGCGCGAGATAATGAGGAACCCCCGCGAGACAGAGCAAGAGACAGGGATGAGAAAGACGAAGGTGAGGCGCTACTCTTCCCTTTGACCTGTGTCTCGTATTCCTGACCTGTGTCTCGTTCTAATGGTGTGTCTCCTCTGACCTGTGTCTCGTGGTCTGACCAGTGTCTCGTGTTCCTGACCTGTGTCTCGTGTTCCTGACCTGTCTCGTGTTCCTGACCTGTGTCTCGTGTTCTGACCTGTGTCTCCTGTTCCCCGACCTGTGTCTCGTGTTCCTGACCTGTGTCGTGTTCCTGACCTGTGTCTCCTGTTCCCGACCTGTGTCTCGTGTTTCCTGACCTGTGCCTCGTGTTCTGACCTGTGTCTCGTGTTCTGACCTGTGTCCTCTGTTCCCGACTGTGTCTCGTGTTTCCCGACCTGTGCCTCGTGTTCCTGACCTGTGTCTCGTGTTCCTGACCTGTGCCTCGTGTTCCTGACCTGTGTCTCGTGCTCCTGACCTGTGTCTCCTGTTTCCCCAACCTGTGTCTCGTGTTCCTGACCTGTGTCTCGTGTTTCTGACCTGTGTCTCGTGTTCCCGACCTGTGTCTCGTGTTCCTGACCTGTGTCTCGTGTTCCCGACCTGTGTCTCGTGTTCCTGACCTGTGTCTCGTGTTCCCGACCTGTGTCTCGTTTTCCTGACCTGTGTCTCGTGTTCCCGACCTGTGTCTCGTGTTCCTGACCCTTGTGAACTACAAGTATAGCAGTAGTAACCCCTTACCCTGGTGACCTAGGTAAGGTAAGGTAAATATATCTAGTAATAACAGATTACGAGTGTTGGCTTTTGTTCAGGAAGCGACTGTTGGGTTAAGGCAGAACAGTGTAATTTTCCTGACAGTTGGGGGTCCCTCACCTGTGCTAAAATCCTCGACTGGTACAGTGTTTTTGTGAGGGTGAGATGAGGGACTTTACTCACCACTCACTGTACCTTAACGGTGTTCATTTTCTTAGTGTAGTATAACGAGGAGGTGTGGAGGCTGCAGAGAACCAGGTGATGGCTGGGAACAGCACGTTAACTTGCTGCTGTATTAGTTAGGTGTTCATTAACCTGTTAACATTATTGATCTATTATTTTTTCACTTTTTAACCAACTATGGCTATGTTTAGTAATACACACTACACACTTAGTGTATGGTGTTGGCACTACACACACACTTAGTGTATGGTGTTGGCACTACACACACACTTAGTGTATGGTGTTGGCACTACACACACACTTGAGTGTATGGTGTTGGCACCTACACACACACTTAGTGTGGTGTTGGCACTACACACACACTTAAGTGTATGGTGTTGTCACACACACACACTTGGTGTATGGTGTTGGCACTACACACACACTTAGTGTATGGTGTTGGCACTACACACACACTTAGTGTAGTGTTGACACTACACACACACTTAGTGTATGGTGTTGCACTACACACACACTTAGTGTATGGTGTTGGCACTACACACACACTTAGTGTATGGTGTTGGCACTACACACACACTTAGTGTATGGTGTTGGCACTACACACACACTTAGTGTATGGTGTTGATTTTACACACACACTTAGTGTGTTGGCACTACACACACACTTAGTGTATGGTGTTGACACTACACACACACTTAGTGTATGGTGTTGGCACTACACACACACATAGTGTGTGGTGTTGGCACACACACACATAGTGTATGGTGTTGGCACTACACACACCTTAGTGTATGGTGTTGCTACACACACACTTGGTGTATGGTGGCACTACACACACACTTAGTGTATGGTGTTGGCACTACACACACACTTAGTGTATGGTGTTGGCACTACACACACACTTAGTGTGTGGTGTTGGCACTACACACACACTTGTGTATGGTGTTGACACCTACACACACTTAGTGTGTGGTGTTGTACACTACACACACACTTAGTGTATGGTGTTGGCACACTACACACACACTCAGTGTATGGTGTTCACACTACACACACACACTTAGTGTATGGTGTTGGCACACTACACACACTCTGTGTATGGTGTTGTCACTACACACACTTAGTGTATGGTGTTGGCACACTACACACACACACTTAGTGTATGGTGTTGGCACACTACACACACACACTTAGTGTGTGTGTTGGCACACTTACACACACATAGTGTATGTGTTGGCACACACACACACACACACACACATAATGTATGGTGTTGGCACTACACACACACACTTAGTGTATGGTGTTGGCACACTACACACACACCTTAGTGTATTGGCACACTACACACACACATTAGTGTATGTTGGCACTACACACACACTTGGTGTTGCACACACCACTTAGTGTATGGTGTTGACACTACACACATAGTGTATGGTGTTAACTACACACCTTAGTGTATGGTGTTGGCACTACACACACACACCCAGTGTATGGTGTTGGCACTACACACACTTAGTGTATGGTGTTGGCTACACACACACTTAGTGTGGTGTTGGCACTACACACACACACATAGTGTATGGTGTTGGCACTACACATACACTTCGTGTATGGTGTTGGCACACTACACACACACATAGTGTATGGTGTTGGCACTACACACACTTAGTGTATGGTGTGGCACTACACACACACTTAGTGTATGGTGTTGGCACACTACACACACACACTTAGTGTGTGGTGTTGGCACACACTACACACACACTTAGTGTGTATGGTGTTGGCACACTACACACACACTCAGTGTATGGTGTTGGCACACCTACACACACACACCACTTAGTGTATGGTGTTGGCCTCACACACACTCTGTGTATGGTGTTGTCACTACACACACTTAGTGTATGTGTTGGCACTACACACACTTGGTATGGTGTTGGCACACTACACACACACACTAGTGTATGGTGTTGGCCACACACACACAGTGTATGGTGTTGGCACTACACACACACACACACACTTATGTATGGTGTTGGCACTACACACACATAGTGTGTAGTGTTGGCACACTACACACACTTGTGTATGGTGTTGGCACACTACATAATGTATGGTGTTGGCACACACACACACACACACTTAGTGTATGGTGTTGGCACACTACACACACACTCTTTGCATGGTGTTGGCACACAACACACACATTGTGTATGGTGTTGACACTACACACACACAAGGATGTGTTGCACTAACTTGTATGGTGTTGCACTACACACACACACACACACTTAGTGTATGTGTTGGCACACACTACAACACACTTAGTGTATGGTGTTGGCACACTACACACACACTCTGTGTATGGTGTTGGCACACTACACACACACTTGTGGTGTTGCACACCCTCATGTGTTGGTGGCACACTACACACACTTATTGTATGGTGTTGGCACACTACACACACACTTAGTGTATGGTGTTGGCACACTACACACACACTCTGTGTATGGTGTTAGCACACTACACACACACTTATTGTATGGAGTTAGCACACTACACACACAGTGTATGGTGTTAGCACACTACACACACACACTCTGTGTATGGTGTTGGCACACTACACAAACACTTATTGTATGGTGTTAGCACACTACATACACACTTAGTGTATGGTGTTAGCACACTACATACACACCTGCACGTACACCTGCATATACCCATAAACCTGCACATACACCTACATATACACATACACCTGCACATACACCTACGTATACACATACACCTGCACATACACCTACACATACATCAGCACATACACCTACATCTCCTGCACATACACCTACACATACACTTGCACATACACCTGAACATACACCTACATATACACATACACCTGCACGTACACCTACAAATGCACATACACCTGTATCACATACACCGGCACATACACCTACACATCACCAGCACATGCACCTGCATACACCTCATACACTTGCATGCACCTACATGCATACACCTACCTATACACATACCTGCTCATGTGCCTGCATACACCTGCTTCCACATCACCTACACCTGCATATACACCTACACATACACCTGCACATGCTCCTACACATACACCTGCACATACACCTACACATACACCTGCACATACACTACACATAAACCTGCACATACCTGTGTATGCATACACCTGCATGCACCTGCACATGCTTGCACATACACACATACACCTGCAAATACACCTACACACATGCAAATGCCTACACATACACCTGCACATACACCACACATACACCTGCACATACCTACACACACCTGCACATACACACCTGCACATACACCTGCCATACATCTGCATATCACCGACATACACCTACATATGCACATACACCTGCACATGCACATACACCTGCACACACCTGCATGCCTGCATACACCTACACACATACACCTTCACATACATCTACACATACATCTGCACACATACCTACACATACCCCGCACATACACTTACACTTGCATACACCTGCACATACACCTGCACATACACCTACATATACACATACACCTGCACACACCTACACATACCCCTGCATACACCTACACATACACCTGCATACACCTGCACACACATACATACCCTGCACATCACACCTCACATACACCTACACACACACCTGCACATACACCTACACCTACATACACCTGCACACACACCTACACACACACCTACACATGCCCCTGCACATACACACATACACCTGCACATGCACACCTGCATACACCTACACATACACCTACACCTGCACATACACATGCTCCTACACACTACCTCATACACCTGCACATACATCTGCACATACACCTACACATACACCTACACCTGCACATACACATACTCCTACACATACCCCTGCACATACACCTGCACATACACCTGCACATACACCTGCACATACCCTATCTTCAATAACCTCAAGTTTTGTGTTACATGTTAGCTCACTGTCCTGTGTGGCAGTGTGCACCTGGCAGGACAGGGAAGCCACCAGTCAATGCTCCAGGTGTGTACTGTACTGTGTGTAGGGATGGCTGTGTCGCCCAGCTCATCTCTCACGTAAGAGTACTGTCTGTCTGTTCTCTTGGCCACAAAATTTACCCAAATGTAAATTTGAAAATGCGAAATATTTAATTTCCTCTTATATATAGTTTTGCTTTCCTTGTTGTAGAGTTCAGAAATTATTATTTGTGTTTGTTTGGTTGTTTGTTTGTTTGTATGTTTGTTTGTTTGTTTGATGCTGTATTGATGGATTTATCCAGTAATTATTGATTGTACTGCAAAATTATCTCCAAGGTCAACTCCAGTCCTCTACCCCACCACTCCTTTTTCAAGCTTGCCATTCATATTTTATATGATAAAGATAAATAATAATAAATAAATTTATCTACCGTGAAAAACGCGACATTAATTTGAATATTCGCTGCTTGTGACGTCATCACACCCTCTCCACGCCGAGCCTATAGTAGTAATGATATTACTGGTCAGGTCGCCTCAGTATAGTTCCAAGTAAAATATAATGTTCAGCATTTTTTTTTACGATATAAATTATTATGGGAACTATATACAGTATATAGTGTAACACAGTGTAGACATACTAACTTTAAAAATGTAAACATTATTTAACTTCCTGTCTATTATACAGACACATTTATTACAATTTGTTATAATTATTAATGATTGAAGATTCCAATAATAAATTTATGTAGTAAGTAAACATATTTAAAGTCTTGTATCTGAGCCGCGTGTTCCACTAGTCACACCACCAAAAGAATTTACAATTATATTCAGGAAGTGTTGGCGAAGATCACGACTTTGTGAGCCTTTGTGAGATAATTGGTCCTCTTCTGGAGTTGCCCTTTATATTATATGTTACGTTTTTATGATAAAATTTTCCATTTGATTAAAAGAAAAAGATCCACGAGTCTGCAGGCGGTGGACCTCCTGTGTCCGCAGTTAACTCTACCTTCTTCTAAGCTTACTCTTATGTAATTATTTACTTTACATAACAGAGGAAGGTGTTAGCCGTGGCCAGTGATACCCGGCCCCTCCCTCAGTGTGCACTACTTTCTGTCTGTGTGTGTGTGTGTGTCATTCAAGTTTTCCTTGGTCGCCCCAACAGAGGTGGTCAAAGTGTTCGACGGCAACAACTCCCTGCGGCGTCGCATGTTTCGTCTGGTGACTGTGTCGCGTGCGGCCAGCGTCTCCGAATTTCTGACGGCAGCCATGCGCGCCTTCCACGTGCCGCAGGAGAACAGCAAGACCTACCTCACCGACGCTTACTCGGCGGAAGAGACGGAACTGACGGACCCGTTACCTGTCGGTAAACTGACCCGCAGGGACGGCAAGCGGCCAGCTGTCTTCCTCAGATATAGGTGCGTACACACACACACACCTGAGAGGCATGTGTGTATATTCTAAGTGTACACGATGTAAAGTAAAGGTGGTACAGGTGTAAGGTAAAGGTGGTACAGGGTGTGGTACAGGGCAGGTATATGTTTTATAAAGGTATATATGTATATAATATATGGGTATAGATAAAGGTACAGGTATGTGTATGTGTGTGTATGTAAAGGTGTGTACAGGTACAGGTATGTATGTGGGTACAGGTATGTATGTGGTACAGGTATAAGGTGTCCTACACACCATCATTACTAACAACAACAACGCAGTTTAGTTACCTAATAATAATTAATTGTGTTGTTGTTAATGTTGATTTATATCAGTAATGTAGAATTAAATATAGTTTTCGAGAAGTTTCTGTGTCCGCGTTGCCAGTGTGTCTCTGTCTACTGGGCCATCCATATTTGTGTGGGTGTGGATGTTGTAGGAGTGGGTAGGTAGTAATGCGTTTGGATGTTGCAGGGAGAAGGACAACGACGAGGGGTGTATCCGGGTGTATCCGTCACGGCTGGGTGGGGCGGTGGTGATGGATCAGACTGTACTGCCCGTCACCTCCACCACCTGTGTGACCGACATCATCGTCCACGCCCTAAATAAGTTCGGGATTCCAGAAAACAAGCCCGACGACTACCGCCTGGTGGAGGTCATACTAGACAAGGGAGGTAAGTGAACATACTCTCGTGCTTCTTTGCTTTGCCCACAATTGTGTTGTGCACCTCACCCTTACACATACAAAAAACAAACTTCACTGTTTACACACTTGTTTAGTTCAATAATGATCTTGTTGTGGGAACTCACAGCTGTGAAAAATACAACAAAATGAATGACCTTCACTTAGGAGAATAAGTAGGTGTAGAGTGAGTCAGAGGCCTCCAACACGTGTTCTGCCCACAGTGTCCGAGAGAGTGATGGAGAACATCGAGCGGCCGTGGGAACTACTCAAAGCAGTGGGTCGTGACAGCATCCGGCAGATGGAAATGACCCGTTTCTACCTGCAACTGGCCAAAGACCCCCATGGACCCAGCATCGCCCTCTTCGTTGGCAGCCTTCCACCTAACCTCTCACAGCGACAGTACGAGAACATCCTAGCAGACATCCTCGGTAAAGGTGGGAACCACCAACCCAGTGTCACTCTTCTGTCTCAGCAATATAACCTTAGGAGCTGCCACTACTACTGTGCATCTGTTGACACTTATATCACTGGCTCTCTGTCCAGGGGGACACCCTGTACTTATTACTTTCTGCCTGTACTGTACGTCTGTTGTGGAGGGGGGGGGGGATAGTAGATGGCGACCTGTAGTGTATTGAATTGGGCAGCTTGCTCGCCTCGCAAGCGAGTCGACCCGGGTTCGATCCTCAGGCAGGGTGAAACTTTGGGCAAGTTTCTTTACGCCATTTGCCTCTGTCTATCCAGCTGTAATTGGGAACCTGGGTGTTAATCGATTTGCGGATCGTGTTCCGGGGTAATGGTTAACCAATGCAGTTGGCGAGTTGTCCGGTCTTCTCGGACTATTCCTTGACACTGGGTCATGCATCTCGTTAACTCAGAGTGTGGTTGTTGTGTTGGCGACAGCTTCTACACCTTAAACAAATTCACGCCTAAGTGGCCCTAGTGACGGCCATCGTCGTTACACGAGGGACAACCATTATTATTGATTATTAGTAGGTGCATAAAGTGTGTGTGTAATACTCAGGTGTTGTTCCCCAAGTACTGTGTTAGTGTCGCAAGGTGAGGGACGTTCGCTTTCTATAGAAATCGCACATACACACACACACACACACACACACACACATATATATATATATACTGTATATATATGTGCGATTTCTATAATTTTGTATATCATATATTATATTGCCATCATTAATTCATTAACTGTATATTGCTGTGTCTCATGATGCAAGTTTCTTATACATGTACTAAGTTTACTAAAGTTTATAATTAATCAGTAATAATAAGGTACTTGCTAATTGTTACTATTTTATATGTCAAACAATCATCATATTGTTATTGTGAGAGTTTTTGTGTTGACCCCAACGAAGACTGTGTAAGTAACTGTCACTCACTCATTCATTCACTCACTAACGAAGGATAATTATTACTGATTGACTCATTGATGTTATAAATGTTGTTGATAACGGGTAGCAACACCTTCAGACTCCGGGTAGTAAGTAACGTAATAATATACATGGAGGGAGGGAATGAACCCGCTCTTGCACTGAACGGTCTTCTTTTTTAATGATTATTTCACCTTAAAATTAGCCAAATTAAACCTAACCTAACCTAGCCTAATCTAACCGTCCCACCTCCCCCCAGGTAACGTTAGGAGGTTTAATCATTAGGTGAAATAAGGCGAGGGTTTGATCTTCAGGTGATGTCTATAATTTAACATAATCTTCACAGCAAGGTTACTGTACTGTACACATAACCAAATTATTACACACACACTACTTGAACAGGTATTACAGGCGGGTATGTGAGTCTCAGGTTGTCATAAGCTAACAAGGGAACAATGTTCTTACAGCTGGGTACAAATACTCGAGCATCGGGCCCATCTACTACGAGTACGGTTCAATGGTCCTCACTTACGAAGACTCAGACTTGGCAGTGAGAGCTTTCTACACCCTCAGAGAATCTTGCTACGACGACAAGAACCTCCTAGGTAGGTCTTGAACCTTCCCAGTTATGTTCAGGTGAGTCTTGAACCTTCCCAGTTATGTTCAGGTGAGTCTTGAACCTTCCCAGTTATGTTCAGGTGAGTCTTGAACCTTCCCTCAGTACTCTAACATTATCACATAATATGTCTAATACTCTGTGACTATAATCTACTTTCTCTTGACTTTAGTTTTATAAGGGTGTTCACAGAAGAATCATACAAATTATATTATATTATATCTGATCTATCTATCTCTCTCTCTCTCTCTATCTATCTATAATTATTTGTGATATTTCTGTGTATATATAAATGTGTGTGTGTGTCTGTTTTTTCTATATTAATTTGTAGACACTACCTGTACAGTATATGTTGTGATAGGAGACAATATTTTTTATACGTAATGGCACCACACTCCCAGCCTTACACGAAGCCTTCAACCTGTAGTAAACAATAAGGTCCTAAATCCTATTAGTCACACTCACGTCATCCAGCAACGAAAAATGTTTTAGTTTTATAAATCCCCAAGTTTTAAATGTTTTGTTTTTTTATTCGTATTCTAAAAAAAAAAAAAAGAAGAGTGGATTCATATTGGGCCATTACTGTTTTGATCTATTGCAGTATGGTGGTGTGTGTCTGATTACTTCATGACGATAGTTTCTGTTGTATTCTACGTCAGATGTTTTTTTTAAGTTATAATAACGTGTTGTTAAAGCCGCGACGAGATGTACTTAAAGTCTTGGTGACGTGTTCTTAAAGTCTTGGTGACGTGTTCTTAATGTCTTGGTGACGTGTTCTTAAAGTCATGACGTGTATCTATAATGCCTGATGCCCCTTCCCCCCTCGCCAACAGTGATGTTGCTCCCCAACATACAACCTCAGATGATCCCAGAGGGCGTGCAGCCGCTCCTCGTCTTCGTCAACGTTAAGTCCGGTGGCTGCCAGGGTCTTGAACTCATCACCTCCTTCAGGAAGCTCCTCAACCCTTACCAGGTGTTCGACCTCGATAATGGAGGACCACTACCTGGGTAAGTCGCTTGTCGTTCTCCTGTCTCTGTGTGGGTAATGTTTACTAATGTATAAGTATGTATGTATGTATGTATGTGTGTATGAATGTATATATCCCTCCTCCTAGTCACAGGCCTGGCATTTGACATTATTAGGGACCTGCCACTCTTTGCCATAAACAGATAAAATGTACCGGGAACTTTCCCCCCACACACTCATCATTCTCTCACTTTATGTAACTTGACAGAATCTATGACCCTTCAGGCTTTTACGCCCTTAATGTACGAGTCATAAAGGCAAGTATGAACTTTTCATACTTCCCTGTTGGGCGCTGTAAACGCTTCTGCGCTTCACCTTGCACAGGATGTAAGGGGGGTGCCCAATAAACTAGCCCCCTCGGGGGCAAATCTGAATCTGTATGAATGTATGTATGTATATCTCAATGACGTTGTATAAATACGTGTGTGATTATTGTTGTATGGAGAGGGTAAGTTGCTGAGTCATGTTTACTATAAGTAATTATTGTTGTATAATCTAAACATCAATGTAAACATGGTCTTATAGCATAGCTCCCCGCATATTATATCATTTACTATCAGCCGTTTGTTGTGATGTGACCTTATAATATTTACTGTGTATCAATTAAATCTATGAGGCAAGTTTTAATATTTCAGAAATCTTCTTGGAAAGGACACCTGAGAATGAGTGTGTTCGTCTGTAACCAAATGTCTGTCGACAAATTAAACAAGAGCTTAAGTTGAAACAGCCATGTAACAGATACAAATTTGCTGTAATGATACTAATTTGCTGTAACATAATAATAAGTTGTCTTGGTGCAGTGTTACAAGCGTGATAACAGATGTGTAACCCAGACTCGTTACAAACTAGCCTTCCTCGTATGCAGGTTGTACGTGTTCCGTCACGTAAAGAAATACAAGATCCTGGTGTGTGGCGGGGACGGTACCATTGGTTGGGTCCTGCAGTGCCTGGATAATGTGGGGCAGGATTCTGAGTGCCAACACCCAGCCTGTGCCATTGTACCCTTAGGGACAGGCAATGACCTAGCACGGGTCCTTCGCTGGGGCCCTGGCTACAACGGCGGGGAGGATCCCATCAACCTCTTGAAGGACGTTATCGACGCCGAAGATATCCGACTAGACAGGTGGACCGTGGTCTTCCACCAAGACGAGAAGGTGGAAGACAAGCAGACGCAGACCAACTCAACAGGTAAGGACCCACTCAACCAAGACTCATCCAGGGACAATCAGGGACCACAGGTCAGGACACCAACACTGGACCACAGGTTAGGACACCATCAGTAGACCACAGGTTAGGACACCATCAGTAGACCACAGGTCAGGACACCAACACTGGAACCTCAGGTTAGGACACCATCAGTAGACCACAGGTCAGGACACCAACACTGGAACCTCAGGTTAGGACACCATCAGTAGACCACAGGTCAGGACACCAACACTGGAACCTCAGGTTAGGACACCATCAGTAGACCACAGGTCAGGACACCAACACTGGAACCTCAGGTTAGGACACCACCACAGGTCAGACACCAACACTGGAACCTCAGGTTAGGACACCATCAGTAGACCACAGGTTAGACACCAACACTGGAACCTCAGGTTAGGACACCATCAGTAGACCACAGGTTAGGACACCAACACTGGACCACAGGTTAGGACACCATCAGTGGACCACAGGTTAGGACACCATCAGTAGACCACAGGTCAGGACACCAACACTGGAACCTCAGGTTAGGACACCATCAGTAGACCACAGGTCAGGACACCAACACTGGAACCTCAGGTTAGGACACCATCAGTAGACCACAGGTTAGGACACCAACTCTGGACCACAGGTTAGGACACCATCAGTGGACCACAGGTTAGGACACCAACACTGTACCGCAGTTTAGGACACCAACACTGGACCACAGATCAGGACACCAACACTAGACCACAGGTTAGGACACCATCAGTGGACAACAGGTTAGGACACCAACAGTGGACCACAGGTTAGGACACCAACAGTGGACTACAGGTTAGGACAGCAACAGTGGACTACAGGTTAGGACACCAACAGTGGACCACAGGTTAGGCCAGCAACAGTGGACCACAGGTTAGGACAGCAACAGTGGACTACAGGTTAGGACACCAACAGTGGACCACAGGTTAGGACACCAACAGTGGACTACAGGTTAGGACACCAACAGTGGACCACAGGTTAGGACACCAACAGTGGACTACAGGTTAGGACACCAACAGTGGACCACAGGTTAGGACACCAACAGTGGACCACAGGTTAGGACAGCAACAGTGGACCAGTTGGGACACCAACAGTGGACTACAGTTTAGGACACCAACAGTGGACTACAGGTTAGGACACCAACAGTGGACCACAGGTTAGGACAGCAACAGTGGACCACAGGTTACACCAACAGGGACCACAGGTTAGGACACCAACAGTGGACCACAGGTTAGGACAGCAACAGCGGACCACAGGTTAGGACAGCAACAGTGAACCACAGGTTAGGACACCAATACTGGACCACAGGTTAGGACAGCAACAGTGAACCACAGGTTAGGCCACCAATACTGGACCACAGGTTAGGACAGCAACAGTGAACCACAGGTTAGGACACCAATACTGGACCACAGGTTAGGACAGGAACAATGGACCACAGGTTAGGACACCAACAGTGAACCACAGGTTAGGACAGCAACAGTGAACCACAGGTTAGGACACCAACAGTGGACCACAGGTTAGGACAGCAACAGTGAACCACAGGTTAGGACACCAACAGTGAACCACAGGTTAGGACAGCAACAGTGGACCACAGGTTAGGACACCAACAGTGGACCACAGGTTAGGACACCAACAGTGAACCACAGGTTAGGACACCAACAGTGAACCACAGGTTAGGACACCAATACTGGACCACAGGTTAGGACAGCAACAGTGGACCACAGGTTAGGACACCAACAGTGAACCACAGGTTAGGACAGCAACAGTGGACCACAGGTTAGGACACCAACAGTGAACCACAGGTTAGGACAGCAACAGTGAACCACAGGTTAGGACACCAACAGTGGACCACAGGTTAGGACAGCAACAGTGAACCACAGGTTAGGACACCAACACTGGACCACAGGTTAGGACAGCAACAGTGGACCACAGGTTAGGACACCAACAGTGGACTACAGGTTAGGACAGCAACAATGGACCACAGGTTAGGACACCAATACTGGTCCCCAGGTTAGGACACCAATACTGGACCATAGGTTAGGACAGCAACAGTGGACCACAGGTCAAGACATCAACAGTGGACCACAGGTTAGGACACCAATAATGGATCACAGGTTAGGACACCAATACTGGACCACAGGTTAGGACAGCAACGGTGGACCACAGGTTAGGACACCAATACTGGACCACAGGTTAGGACAGCAACGGTGGCCACAGGTTAGGACATCAATACTGGACCACAGGATAGGACACCAATACTGGACCACAGGTTAGGATACCAATATTGAACCACAGGTTAGGACACCATCAGTGGACCACAAGTTAGTTCAGCAACAGTGAACCACAGGTTAGGACACCAATATTGGACCACAGGTTAGGACACCAATACTGGACCACAGGTTAGGACAGCAACAGTGGACCACAGGATAGGACATCAACAGTGCACAACAGGTTAGGACACCAATACTGGACCACAGGTTAGGACACCAATACTGGACCACAGGTTAGGACACCAATACTGGACCACAGGTTAGGACACCAATACTGGACCACAGGTTAGGACAGCAACAGTGGACCACAAGTTAGGACACCAATACTGGACCACTGGTTAGGACAGCAACAGTGGACCACAGGTTAGGACACCAATACTGGACCACAGGTTAGGACACCAATACTGTACCACAGGTTAGGACAGCAACAGTGGACCACAGGATAGGACATCAACAGTGCACAACAGGTTAGGACACCAATACTGGACCACAGGTTAGGACACCAATACTGAACCACAGGTTAGGACAGCAACGGTGGACCACAGGTTAGGACACCAATACTTGACCACAGGGTTAGGACACCATCAGTGGATCACAGGTTAGGACACCAATACTGGACCACAGGTTAGGACGCCAATATTGAACCACAGGTTAGGACAGCAACAGTGGACCACAGGTTAGGACACCAATACTGGACCTCAGGGTTAGGACACCATCAGTGGACCACAGGTTAGGACACCAATACTGGACCACAGGTTAGGACACCAATATTGGGCCACATGTTAGGACAGCAACGGTGGACCACAGGTTAGGCCACCACTACTGGACCACAGGTTAGGACACCAATACTGGACCACAGGGTTAGGACACCATCAGTGGACCACAGGTTAGGACAGCAACGGTGGACCACAGGTTAGGACACCAATACTGGACCACAGGTTAGGACACCAATACTGGACCACAGGTTTAGGACACCATCAGTGGACCACAGGTTAGGACAGCAACAGGTAGAGGAATTGGAGGTAACTTAAACATATAGTATTGTTGGAGATATTAATTATAGCATTAATAATAATGATAATCATAAGAATAATGTATATTTCTACCTTCACTATCAGACATATACATTTATATAGCGTGAAGTATTAAGAGTGTGGAGCAATTATTGTGTAAGAGGTTGTGAAGATAAGCAAGAAACTTGTATTGAAACATTCACTCTCTACATTTAGGGCACTCACGTCGTGGAATGTACATAACCCATGGACAGGATTCTAACCGACGACGCTGTGTCTCGAAAGAACACAACCATCACACCATGCACGGTATACGTAGTGTCGTAATGACGTGTGCAGTCCTCTCTGTAACATGTCTCTAACATGTCTGGTCTTGCACACTCACAGCTCTGAGACGTGGGCGACCATCTTGTTGCAGAAACACCAAAATTTTCCATAACCTCAGTAAAATTTGAAGAATGAGATGAGCTATATATATTAATGATTTAATAAAGATATAAAGAAAGATATAAAGCTCTTGATAACTATGACTGTCAGAGGTATACACTGTGGGACGAGTTTTGTTGGGGTCGCCATGGCTCGCGGCATCTCATCCCCTTCCCTACATTTCTTTCTCACACAACACACGCCACGAGTTTTTAATGTACATCCTCTCCACTGATATTAGTTTTGTCAAAACTTTAAATGCCTCATAATAGGCGTTAGATAGATGTCTTAGTGTTTGTCTCTAGGAAATTTGTTGAGTAAAGTGGTTCATGTGTGAGAGACCCAGCTAGTTTGTTGTAGTGTGGAGAGGTGCTCATCCCCGCTGTACACTAACACTTGTACATCATGTGTTGCATCCACACCCTTAGTCTATCTCCTCCTCTTCTGTTATTGTCTCCTCTCTCTCTTTTTCTTATATATATATATATATATATATATATATATATATATATATATATATATATATATATATATATATATATATATATATATATATATATATATATATATATATATATATATATATATATATATATATATATATATATATATATATATATATATATATATATATATATATATCGTTAAATAGGGATAATCGCCATTAATCTTTGAAAAGGCAACTGACGTTCTTGCCAAATGGGGATAACTTTTTTTTATTGCTATAATTATGAAAATTAATTCGTACATTGTATAGTAAAGTTTACCGATTCATTTAAGACGTAGTTTGCCATCATAGCAAAGCCAAATTACAGCTAAAGTAGGTTAGGTAAGGTTGAGTTAGCTTTTATGTGAATCTGTTAATTTATATGTATTACCGATGTTTTACACACTCGTTTGTGGCCAGTTAGAAGTTTCCCCAAAAGTTAAATACATAAAAGTCAGCGCTATTGGGCAATTATCCCTATGGTATATATATATATATATATATATATATATATATATATATATATATATATATATATATATATATATATATATATATATATATATATATATATATATACTCGTATAAAGAGGGAGAGAAAGAAACATTTTCTCTCTCTCTCCCTCTCTCTCTTTCCTTTGCCTACCTATCTACCCTCCCTTGCCCTATCCCTGGTGTGGAGTGATGATCCTAACCTGGCCTTGTGTGTGTCGATCAGCAGGCTCCACCAGCGAGGACAACACACAGATCTTCGTTATGAACAACTACTTCGGTATCGGCATCGAGGCAGAGCTCTGCCTCGACTTCCACAACGCCCGTGAGGAAAACCCCAACAAGTTCAACAGCAGGTGAGCCAGGCTGCCCACGGAGGAGAGGGAGGGAGATCATTAATAGAGAAAAGGTTGTGTTAGTGTTTTAAGTCCACCATGGGAGAGGCAGAAGATGGTAGAGAAAGGAGTACAGTATTACAACAATCAGTATGACGTCACTTCCTTAGCAACCGTGTTCGCTATATGAAAAAAGGCTAAGCAAACTCTTACGACCCGTTAAGAAGTTGTGTCCCATTTTTTATGCCAAATTTTCCTACGAAAGTGACCAGGTAAGATCTTGGTAAGGCCAGGCTGTAGTACCATGTGTGGTCAGCAACAGTTTCATTGCACATTACCAAATTGATACATCCGGTCACTAGGGACGTGACGTCATACTGCCAACAGTGTGTGACTGTAGCTTTGAGCTTGACTGTGTATCCTCTGCCAGGCTACACAACAAGGGCGTCTACGTAAAAATGGGTCTGCGCAAGATGGTGTCAAGGAAGTTGTGTAAGGACCTACATAAGGAGATCCGCCTGGAGGTGGACGGTCGCACGGTGGAGTTGCCGCCCGTGGAGGGAGTCATCATCCTCAACATTTTGTCGTGGGGCTCGGGAGCCAACCCCTGGGGACCCGAGAAGGACGACCAGTTCAACAAACCCAACCACTGGGACGGTCACCTGGAAGTGGTTGGTGTCACCGGTATCGTCCACCTGGGCCAGATACAGTCTGGACTCCGCTCTGCCATAAGGATAGCCCAGGGGGGTGAGTTGGTAGCCATATATATATATATATATATATACTTTTAATGTTTATATAACAGGATTCATTTTGCGAAAAAATCAACCGTACAATTCATGGCTCTCCTCTGTCTACCTCATATAGGACACGGAGAGTTCTATCTCTCATAATTTTCAGTTGTTGTTGGATTGGACTGCTGTATTACTAACCTTGTTACGCAATGAAAGACCTTCGTTGTTGAAGCGCAGTAATAACATTATAACAAAAAGGACTTCATGCCGTGTGTGTAACATTGTTACAGTAACATTCTTATTTTATTTGTAACATCCTTACTGTAACATCTCTTATTTAACAAAGTGATTTGCATTATGGGTAACAGTGAAAGCGCCGTCTGGTTATTAATTTTTACAAGGTCCACAGAAGGCACTGTGTTATTATATTTTATTAATAAATACTTTGTTATAGGACTGCTTGAGTTCGTGATAATGATTTACAAACTTTTGCATTAACGATAATATCATCGTCAGTGTGTGGTGGTGTTCAAGCCAGGCCAGTGTGTCGAAATCCAAAATGGCGAACAATGAAAATAACACAAAAAAACTACGTCTGATTTTTTATAAAGTTTCTAAACTCAGCTTTTATGGACCCAGTTTTATATTATTACGTACTCAGAGACTTGGTTGAGTTCGATATCAATCATTTGGGTTTCAAGTTTCCGAGACGCCCTGAGTGATAATCGCCAGAACACTAATTATACAAAACCTCAGCGACCTCGCCTTGTTTTTGGTTATATTATTTCCAGAGTTAAGTGGTGATGTCAGGGATGTAAATAATGGCTCGACACTATTTATGTAGTTGTGTGTGTGTGTGTGGGAGACATTAACAACATATAAGAGAGAATATTAACAGTATGTACCGGACCAAAGCTCACAAGTGTCAAATGTGAATCTTTATATAAGTCGATCCATTATATACACAAAAACTCAGCCAATTTATGAAGTTACACCACAACACTCACAGTTGCCAGAGATTCACTGTCGATGTCACTTCCGATAATAGACTTTAATAGCGCCATCATTGTCATGCCAATTTTGACATCCTGCTATGAAGCCTTCACACTAGGACTCAAGTGAGTAAGAATATATAATGAAATTCCTGAATAACAGTTACAAATTCAAATTGTGTAAATTTAAATTTTTATGCATGCATGCACGCGTGTGTGGAATAAGAAATTGACAGCCATGTACATTGTTCGTCATCCTGGACCGCTCATCTCTGACTTACCCTTCAGGACACATCCGCATCAAGCTCAACTCTGAACTTCCAGTTCAAGTGGACGGGGAACCCTGGAATCAGGCGCCGGGGGAGGTGGTGGTTCTGAAGTCTGCTCTAAAGGTATGTTGGAGGGGTAGTGACGGGGGTGTGGCTGGGAAGGGGTGACGAAGGTGTGGCTAGGAGGGATGGTGACGGGAGTGTGGCTGTGATGGGTGGTGACGGAGGTGTGGCTGGGAGGAGTGGAGAAGGGAATGTGGCTGAGAGGGATGGAGAAGGGGGTGTGGCTGGAAGGGATGGTGACAGGGATGTGGCTGGGAGGGGTGGAGAAGGGGGTGTGGCTGGAAGGGGTGGTGACGGAGATGTGGCTGGGAGGGAGTGATGGGGGTTTGGCTGGGAGGAGTGGTGACGGGGATGTGGCTGTGAGAGAGATGTGGTTGTTAGGGGTGGTGACGGGGATGTGGCTGTGAGAGAGATGTGGTTGTTTGGGGTGGTGACGGGGTTGTGGCTGTGAGAGGGATGTGGTTGTTTGGGGTGGTGACGGGGGGTGTGGCAATAAAACAGGTTACAATAGTGGTAGCCAGACCTAACACCCACCCACCAGCAGATCATCACATTTATCATTAGTTAGAAAATTCCTGACTGAATATGAGGCCTTCCGTGTATGCGTTACGATGACGTCACAATCCGGGTTTAAGTGCGTGTTCTATTTGATGACTTCGCCGTCAGACTAACATGTGGGTAAGATCGCCTTACGATGTTGTTCTTCTTTGACCATTTTAAATATTTTTCAGGTTATATAAAAAGAGTTAGAAAGAAACATTACAATCTATTTCAGCGGTGCCGGTGTACAATATTACCAACACGTTAAGTCTTGGCTGCTTGTACGAAATTCTATAATGAAGTTTATACTTTTTCTGTTTTATGTAAATTTATCAAAACGCAGCTGAAGTTAGACATAGCCACACCCACCTCTATTACTTATTATTATCGATCAGTTAATCAGAGTACCGTCCTCACATCTGGGGGTTGGCGACCACAGTCCTCCACTCTAAACGTTCTCGGGCTGTTTTTAACAATCCTCTAAGGTTTTATATCTCTCTGAGGACCCATTTTTTAAATTTCATTCATCCATCTCAGTCTCTGCCTTCCCCTGACCCGCCTATCAGTATACAATGCTACTAATAAACTCGTCTTACGAATCGAGCGTCAATCACTTCAGAAATCATTGCTGGTATAAATAAGTGGTGTCCATCATCTTTGTAATTGTCGTCCCATCAAATTTTAGATTCTCCCACACTCTTTTGTACCTTTAATACAATATTTAAAAAAAATATTATGGTGTAGTTAAGTGTCTCGTTATTGATTTAAGCTTGTTTAAGCTCCGCACGTTAACATTATAATGGTGAAGCTGCACCCGTTGGTAAACACAAGATAACGTCATCACGGAAGGCCCGCCATAAGTGTTGCAGGCATATGATTCATCAATGTAGTGTTGCAGTTGATAACAACAGTTTCTATGAAGTAGTTAGTGTTAACACCTGACTTAGAGTTGGTGACGCCCTCACACACCGCCCTCTTATGACTCGTGCTCACCCTCTGTAATTAAAAGGTTATAGATTACTGCGCGTGTATTTGATTGACGAGTTTCAGACTTTGTCTCTCACGAGAGCTTGTTGTCTGTGGCATATTACTGTTAACATGTCATGTACATAAGCTGTGAGAAACTCATAGAACTAGTTCCTTTTTCTTTCTTATTCCTACTATTCTTAATATATATATATATATATATATATATATATATATATATATATATATATATATATATATATATATATATATATATATATATATTATTGCTTCTTCTCAGACCATCAGCTTATCAATACATAAAGGTTTAAGCTAGAAGATCTAGTGTAGTATGAGCGGGGTGTCGGTGTTATTGTCTCACACTATGTTTCATTGGTCATTCTGGCGTCACTAGAGAGACATCAGTAGAGGAAAAAGCTGGAATGATCAGGGCTGTTCGGTCAATAGGTCGCTGTAACAAGTATAAAATAGGATTAACGCGGCGTTCCAATATGATTCCCAGTAAACTATAGTGTTGGTGGGATGAGTAGTGAGGTGTACCTTGGACCAAGGTAGAGTGGCTTACCTCGGGGCAGGTGAGGTGGCTCACCTTGGTCCAGGTGAGGTGGCTTACCATGGGCCAAGTGAGGTTGCTCACGTTGGCCACTGACCCCATACACAGTGCCCACTGACCCCATACACAGTGGCCACTGACCCCATACACAGTGGCTACTTACCCCATACATAGTGGCCACAGTGGCCACATACAAACATCACACGTCGACATTCGTTATGAAGGATGTACGGCCATTTTATGTAATGATACGATTTTTTCTTTTCGTCAATTGATATTTTTTTCGAGTTAGAAATGTTAATATGTTTTATTTATTTTTCTCAATATATCCGTGTAAGATATTTTTGCTTAGTATACTGTATATCCTGTAAGCCTCGGGCCCCACCTAACCCCCCTCCCCCCCCACACACACACGCACACCTGTCAAGGAGTCCATACGTTGTGTGTCTGTACGTCGTAAGTATTACCCCTGATATTTAGACGACATTCCTCCTTAACCTTCAAAATTTCAGAGTAGAGGCCTCCCCCCCCCTTCCCCCAACTCCCACAGGTGAAGTTACCAACAGCTATATATTTAGTGACGTTTTAGAGAATGTTTCATAACACATTGTGTACCTTGATGCTGGACCCTTACACACACACACACACACACACACACTAACAAAACAAACACACACACACACACTCTGAAAACCACACAATGAAAACACAAAAACAGTAACACATATTGCAGCCATACTCACTGACAACTATACTCACTGACAACTATACACACTGACAACTATACTCACTGACAACTATACTCACTGACAACTATACACACTGACAACTATACACACTGACAACTATACACTGACAACTATACTCACTGACAACTATACACACTGACAACTATACTCACTGACAACTATACACAACTGCATACTGACAACTATACTCTGACAACTATACACTGACAACTATACACTGACAACTATACTCACTGACAACTATACACAACTGCATACTGACAACTATACACTGACAACTATCCACAACTGCATACTGACAACTATACTCTGACAACTACACACTGACAACTATACTCTGACAACTATACACTGACAACTATACACTGACAACTATACACAACTGCATACTGACAACTATACACTGACAACTATACACTGAGAACTATACACTGACAACTATACTCTGACAACTATACACAACTGCATACTGACAACTATACACTGACAACTATACACAACTATACACTGACAACTATACACTGACAACTATACACTGACAACTATACACAACTGCATACTGACAACTATATATTGACAACTATACACAACTGCATACTGACAACTATACACTGACAACTATACACTGACAACTATACACTGACAACTATACACTGACAACTATACACAACTGCATACTGACAACTATATATTGACAACTATACACTGACAACTATACACTGACAACTATACACTGACAACTATATATTGACAACTATACACTGACAACTATTCACAACTACATACTGACAACTATACACAACTATACACTGACAACTATATATTGACAACTATACACTGACAACTATACACTGACAACTATATATTGACAACTATACACTGACAACTATACACAACTGCATACTAACAACTATACACTGACAACTATACACTGACAACTATACACAACTGCATACTGACAACTATACACAACTATACACTGACAACTATATATTGACAACTATATATTGACAACTATACACTGACAACTATACACTGACAACTATACACTGACAACTATATATTGACAACTATACACTGACAACTATACACAACTGCATACTGACAACTATACACAACTATACACTGACAACTATATATTGACAACTATACACTGACAACTATACACTGTCAACTATACACAACTATACATAGCTATACACAGCTATACACTGACAACTATATATTGACAACTATACACTGACAACTATACATTGACAATTATTCACAACTACATACTGACAACTATACACAACTATACACTGACAACTATATATTGACAACTATACACTGACAACTATACACTGTCAACTATACACAACTATACACAGCTATACACAGCTATACACTGACAACTATATATTGACAACTATACACTGACAACTATACACTGTCAACTATACACAACTATACACAGCTATACACAGCTATACACTGACAACTATACACTGACAACTATGCACAACTACATACTAACAACTATACACAACTATACACTGACAACTATACACAACTATACACTGACAACTATACACAACTACATACTGACAACTATACACTGACAACTATACACAACTACATACTGACAACTATACACAACTATACACTGACAACTATACACAACTACATACTGACAACTATACACAACTATACACTGACAACTATACACAACTATACACTGACAACTATACACTGACAACTATACATTGACAACTATACACTGATAACTATACACAACTACATACTGATAACTATACACAACTATACACTGACAACTATACACAACTAATATCGATAACTATACACAACTACATACTGACAACTATACACAACTATACACAGCTACTTACTAACACCTATACACAACTATACACTGACAACTATACACAACTACATACTGACAACTATACACAACTATACACAGCTACTTACTAACACCTATACACAACTATACACTGACAACTATACACAACTACATACTGACAACTATACACAACTATACACTGAAAACTATACACTGACAACTATACATTGACAACTATACACTGATAACTAAACACAACTACATACTGATAACTATACACAACTATACACTGACAACTATACACAACTATATATCGATAACTATACACAACTACATACTGACAACTATACACAACTATACACAGCTACTTACTAACACCTATACACAACTACATACTAACAACTATACACAACTATACACAGCTACATACTACCAACTATACACAACTATACACTGATAACTATACACAACTATATATCGATAACTATACACAACTACATACTAAGAACTATACACAACTATACACCGCTACAGACTAAGAACTATACACAACTATACACTGACAACTATACACAACTATATATCGATAACTATACACAACTACATACTAAGAACTATACACAACTATACACCGCTACAGACTAAGAACTATACACAACTATACACTGACAACTATACACAGCTACATACTAACAACTATACACAACTATACACTGACAATTATACACTGACAACTATACACAACTACATACTAACAACTATACACAACTATACACTGACAACGATACACAACTATACACTGATAACTATACACAACTATACACTGACAACTATACACAATTATACACTGACAACTATACACTGACAACTATACACAACTATACACTGACAACTATACATTGACAACTATTCACAACTATACACAACTATACACTGACAATTATACACTGACAACTATACACAACTACATACTAACAACTATACACAACTATACACTGACAACTATACACAACTTTACACTGACAACTATACACAACTACATATTGACAACTATACACAACTTTACACTAACAACTATACATTGACAACTATACACAACTATACACAACTATACACAACTATACACTAACAACTATACACAACTATACTCAACTATACACAAACAACTATACATTGACAACTAATCACAACTATACACAACTACATACTAACAACTATACACAACTATACACTGACAACTATACACAACTATACACAACTACATACTAACAACTATACACAACTATACACTGACAACTATACATTGACAACTATTCACAGCTACATATTGACAACTATACACAATTATACACTGACAACTTTACACAACTATACACAGCTACATACTAACAACTATACACAACTATACACAGACAACTATACACAACTATACACAGCTACATACTAACAACTATACACAACTTTACACTGACAACTATACACAACTTTACACTGACAACTATACACAACTATACACTGACAACTATACACAACTATACACTGACAACTATACACAACTATACACTGACAACTATACACAACTATACACTGACAACTATACACAACTATACACTGACAACTATACACTGAAAACTATACACAACTTTACACTGACAACTATACACAACTATACACTGACAACTATACACTGAAAACTATACACAACTATACACTGACAACTATACACAACTATACACTGACAACTATACACAACTTTACACTGACAACTATACACAACTATACACTGACAACTATACACTGAAAACTATACACAACTATACACCGACAACTATACACAACTATACACTGACAACTATACACAACTATACACTGACAACTATACACAACTATACACTGACAACTATACACAACTATACACTGACAACTATACACTGAAAACTATACACAACTATACACTGACAACTATACACAACTACATACTGACAACTATACACTCAACAACTATACACTGACAACTATACACAACTTTACACTGACAACTATACACAACTTTACACTGACAACTATACACAACTATACACTGACAACTATACACTGAAAACTATACACAACTATACACTGACAACTATACACAGCTACATACTAACAACTATACACAACTATACACTGGCAACTATACACAACTATACACTGACAACTATACACAACTATACATTGACAACTATACACAACTATACACTGACAACTATACACAACTATACACAGCTCCATACTAACAACTATACACAACTATACACTGACAACTATACACAACTATACACAGACAACTATACACAACTATACACAGCTACATACTAACAACAATACACAACTATACACTGACAACTATACACAACTATACACTGACAACTATACACAACTTTCATGCAGTGTACTGGTTGGAAATTCATATACACACACCAGAAAATTAGACAACTATACACAACTATACACTGACAACTATACACTGAAAACTATACACAATCAACTATAGTACTGACAACTATACATGTAACTACATACTGACAACTATACACTCAACAACTATACACTGGAGCAACAGGTACACAACTATATACACTGACAACTATACAACTATACACTGACAACTAAGTACACACAACTATACACTGACAACTATACACTGACAACTATACACCGAAAAACTATACACTGAAAACTATACACCGACAACTATACACAATTCATATACACTGACAACTATACACAACTATACACCGCCGACAACTATACACAACTATACACTGACAACTATACACTGAAAACTATACACAACTATACACTGACAACTATACACAGCTACATACTAACAACTATACACAACTATACACTGGCAACTATACACAACTATACACTGACAACTATACACAACTATACATTGACAACTATACACAACTATACACTGACAACTATACACAACTATACACAGCTCCATACTAACAACTATACACAACTATACACTGACAACTATACACAACTATACACAGACAACTATACACAACTATACACAGCTACATACTAACAACAATACACAACTATACACTGACAACTATACACAACTATACACTGACAACTATACACAACTATACACTGACAACAATGCACAACTGCATACTGACAACTATACACTGACAACTATACATAACTATACACTAACAACAATACACAACTATACACTGACAACTATACACAACTGCATACTGACAACTATACATTGACAACTATTCACAACTACATACTGACAACTATACATAACTATACACTGACAACTATACACAACTATACACTGACAACAATGCACAACTGCATACTAACAACTATACACTGACAACTATACACAACTATACACAGCTACATACTGACAACTATACACTGACAACTATACACAACTATACACAGCTACATACTGACAACTATACACTGACAACTATACACAACTATACACAGCTACATACTGACAACTATACACTGACAACTAACTACTAACAAATATACACTAACAACTACGTGCTAACACACACACACACACACACACACATACTAACACCAACACACTTGGACAACTTCACACACTGACAGCCATGCACACTAGCAACAATAGCACACTGCCTTCTACACATACACTGACAACAACATACACACACACTGACAACACTGACCTATCACAGGCAGAGGTCAGCATCATGGTCATAAATATACACTAATAGTTCTTCATTGTGGCATCATTAATGGTCAGTCAAGTGATATTTGTTTAACTTTTTTGGATGCGACACATTATCGTGTAAGGTAATACACCACCCTCTTGTTCCTGGAATGGGAGGCAGGAAGAGAGAGAGAGATAGAGAGAGAGGAATTGAAGAAAAAATCTATATATACAGTATATATAAAAACACATTCTCTAAAATTATATAGGTGGTAACACGTAGATATTAGTCACTGTTGCATTTTTACTTTTGTTTATTTTGTAGGCCACTATGCTGAAGAAAAGTAAGATCAAGCGAAGAAACACGGAACCCTCGCTGCATGCCTCCAATGGTGACAAGGAGCCCACCGACCCCTAGCCTTCCTCACCCTACCCATGTCTCCTCACATTCCACACCCATGCCCTCTCTACCTCTCACTAACACTCTGCCTCTCACATATACTCTTCCAGGAGTGACCATCCATACACTTCGTTTTCTTCCGTTCATCAAGTTTTGTGTTTGGTTAAGCGGCTGTGATATTTTACTCTCGCATACCTCGTTTTCTCTAAACCCTTTTCTCGTGTTTTGTCTTCTAATTATGAAGGCAAGAACCAATGCTCAGAATCCTTGTGTGACACATGATGAATATAAAACTCACATATACGTTGCCTTGAAGTATCACATTAACAAGTCGAAGATTGTGTGTAGGAGAGGCGTGGCGGGTCTTAGGACGCTCCCTCACACACCATAACTGGTATTCTAGCTCTTTCCTTCTGATGTTCGCCCAAATGATTTTCTCCACCATGTTTTCTTAGTTGTTAATACCATATCTGATTTTGTTGGTTTGATGTACAGCTCTCCAAAGCCTAGTAATCTATAATGTTTCCTTTTATGGTCCCTATTTTCTCCCCTCCTTTCTCCTTATTCCCACGTTCTCTCCTCACATATTGCATCCCTCTCCTATTTTTCTTCCCTGCCATTTTTGCCCTATGTCCCACTTTTTTTTTAACCTTATCAAATCCAACCTACCTTTTCAAACTGTTCATGGTTACTACACTGCCTCACTCCTCTTCACCTTAACATTCCCGCTGTGTCCTAAACATATGTTTCCTAACTCTACCACTGACCCTTGTTCACCTGACCCACTGACCCCTTGCCCACCCACGCAGGCCACCATGCTCAAGAAGACCTCCAAGTCTAAGCTGCGGAGGCGGAACACGGAGCCTTCCATGGTGGCCAACGAACAAGCTAAGCTGGAAACCATCAGACCCGACCCGGCCTCCTCCTCCCACCCACTCTAATGGCCCTTGTACCTCCTCTTCCTCCACTCACACCTCCACAACAACACTTCCACCCTTTTTCTTCCACGCCAACATCCTTAATCACACCTAGTCTTCCTCTCTCACCACCCACCACAACCTTTGCAGCAGCATCAAGAACCCGGCTTTGTCTTCCTACCCTACCCCCTCCTCCCTCACACCCTCCAAACAGCATCAACCACAACAGTAGCAGCAACAGCAGTCGAGGCCGGGGCTACCACAGCCTTGGTTTGTCGACTACCACCCAGCAGTCACTCCACCCCGAACTTGGTTATAACAAGAGGCACTGTGGCCAGCGCCCTACGCCTCTCTACGCCGGGTGTGAGCGTCACGGGCGGAGCCACCTATCTAACAAACGTGGGAATTGTGAGTGACAGAGACAGCAAATTATCCTGGCCCGAGATCACCCACAGCGTAGAGTCAGGAGAAGGCTGGACGGCAGTCTGGACTCTTACTGTTTCTCACAAACTGGTACCAGGAATTTGCTGGAGCTGAGACGTGGTGCTGGGAGTGTTGAGAGGTGAGGTGAGGGCGGCCAGTGTGTGAGGCGAGCATCAGCACGTGTGTGTATAAGACGGACGCACGTCGGGTGTGAGGTGGTGTGCCGCGCCCGCACACTCACACCAACCACTTGTCTACCACACTTACCACACACCTATCTACCTTACACACAACCAAACCAATTATTTACCTGAAACGGTTGTAGCAAGTTTATTGGTAAATGTTGCACACAGAGCAGATAGGAGGAGCCATGGGCCGTCCTGCTGCCGAACTTGACAGTGAGCGAGTGTAACTAGTAATATCTGAAGCATTCCATAAACAGTAGCGGGCGGAGCAGGTGTACTGGCCAGCCTGTCGGTGCCACCATGGTGCCAGTTCGGTGTCACCATGGTACCAACATGGTGCCAGCACGAATGCCAGCATGATGCCACCATTGTGCCAACATGATGCCAGTGTGGTGTCAGCGATGTGTCAGCATGGTGCCAGCGTGGTGCCGGCGTGTTAGCAAGTGGCGCGGCCTCCAGCTACCGCCAATATATATATATATATATATATATATATATATATATATATATATATATATATATATATATATATATATATATATATATATATATATATATATATATATATATATTTATATATATATAATAGTTTTCTCCCTGAAGACGATGCACTCCAAAGCACAAACAACGTATCTTCTGCCCTGTTTGTATACTGTGTGGTCAGTCACATGGGATCTGAGTGTTCGAGTGTTTCAGTCTCGTCAACGTTGCCAAACATCTCCTCCTGTTGTCTTCTCGATGTTGGTATTGTTCTTAGTGCCGTCGAGTGTTACCGCATATCATGGTGACCAGCCAGCTTATGGCTCGTGGTGACCGAGACCCACCCACGCCTACCTGCCTCTACCCCAGACACCGTCACCGGGGGCCCACCACCGCCACCAGGGGCCCCTCCACACCACTTACACCGCCACCAGGGGCCCCACCACACCATCATCATTACCACCGAGGGCCCACCACACAACCACCGCTGGGGGCCCATCACACCACCACCACCGTCACCAAGGGCCCACCACACACTGCTATAAGGGACTAACGACACCACCACTCACTTGCAGGGGCCCCATAACACCATCACCAAGCAGCAGGGGCCCCAGCACCTCCAGGAGGGCCCTCCGCTTTTCTGTAGGTGCAGACTGTGACGCTCTCTCAAGACCATCAGTCATTTTTGTACCTATAATGTGTCCTTCACTGTATGATGTGCATGAAGACAGGCAACTCCAGGTATGTCATAGTACTCCCTCACACACACACACTTCTTCACGCTCTACCTCACACTCTCCCTCACACACACACACACACACACACACACACGCACACACACACACACACACACACACACACACACACACACACACACACACACACACACACACTCCCTCACACTCCCCCTTACACAAACACACACTTCCTCACACTCTCCCTCACAATCTCCCTTACACCCACACACTTTCCCTCACATACTCCTTCACACACTTATCTCAACACACACACACCTCCTCACACACTCAACACAGCCGTCAGTCAGTCAATCGCCACCCAGCCACTAGACGGGTGCCTTCCCGGTGATGCCCTGTGATGCCTTCTACTTGTCATTCAGCTGTCACTTAACACAGCTGCCCTTTAATACAGGTGTCATTTAACACAGCTGTCACTTAATACAAATGTGCCACTTAACACAACGGTGTCACTTAACACACGGCTGTTATTTAACATTAAAACGTCAGTTAACACACAGCTGTAACTTAACGCAAAACTGTCGCTTAACACAAACGTGTCACTTAATACTAAATTTTCACTTAACACACTGCTATCACTTTAGCTTAGAAAAGTGTTGCCTAACGCTAAATTGTCACTTACCATACAACTGTCACTTAACACAGTTGTCACTTAACACTCACTGTTACTACTTACTGACCCGTTGCTCGACAGTCATCGCGGTTCTGGGCGCCTCAGGTCTTTGACGGTCGTGGGCGGTTCAGACCGGGAAATCTGTCCTACTGTTAGGCAGGTGAGGAGTGTCAACACGTACAGTAGGTAGAAGGGACCTGTGGACGACCCTACATTATTAGAATCTTACTTTCTTTGGTTGTCCTGCCGCCCACAACTCTCTTCCACCCTGTGTCATGTGGTATATCTGGTTGCTAGGAGTTAACTAAGGAAAGTTAGATTTTGATGGTATGGCTCTTGCTGTGGACATACACGAGTAAACACAGAATACCACCTCACTTACAGCATATAGGGCTAGGCGAGTTGTGTAGCAGAAATGGGAGTTTAATGAAACAGTGGTGCCCCCAGGAGGTGAATATCCCGCTATCTGTCCTACATTCATGTCACCTCCGCACTTTATCTCACCTGTAAATCACTCAATGTTCATGACTATACAGATCGACATGATTTTCTTCGGGTTAGCATGACAGATTATTTGAATTGGTACAGTTAACATCATTTAAGTTCACATGCCAACGGTTTAAAACACCTGTGACCCGTACCTGATCTCTTATTATTGTCAAAATATTTGGAGTAAAAATTGGATTACATGAAACGGAAAACATCAAGGTACAAGTATTTAAGAACACTGGAGAAGTATATGCTGATATGAAAAGACAGCCAGTGAGTGAGAGAGAGGGTGCTGTCATGTGCCTGTGATTACCCTCAGTGCTGCCCACTATAAACAATCCTGCAAAGGTGTAGGGCAAGAACATTCAGGCTGGGGAGGTGAGGTGAGCGTAGGGCGTGGGATACGCTTAACAGAGAAAACAGGAAAGGTGAGGGTGAGACACACAGGAGGTAACTTAGGACAGTGAGATGGTTATGGACAAGGTAAGGTAAGGCAGGGCAGGCCCCGAGTTAGATTACCCGTCTCTGGCTGTATAATCAAAACCGAAGCTTTAAAGTGTGGCAGATGGCTCCTGTGTGGTGTCCTTGATCCAAAGTCTAGTGCACAGTAGTTGTGTATATTCCTGTTGGGTTATTAGTGTACATAGGAGATGTAAATGTATATTTTTATTGTTATATGTTTACTATAAAAGATCTATTATACCTCAATGCTTGTTCCATAGATTTATTAACAAGTTTTATTGAATTCACAAAAAGATGCAGTATTTTGATATGTATTAATTTAAATAGTATATCATACCAGAATGATATTGTGCCATATGTTTCCATTAGCTGATAAATTTTATGTAAGCATATTGATGAGATTCGCTCCCTTAACGCTCTTTATCCCCGCTCTCTCTCTCCATGTTGTTTGTTTACATGTAAAGGTGGCGTCAGTACAGTATATGCTGGCCGGGCCGGGCTGAGGTCCGGTGACGGGCGTCTTCATCATTCCTGTTTCAGTTGTGTGATGGTTCTTGTTGAGTGCCATTCAATTATGCCACCTTCTCTCGCCGAGGCCACACAACCTCCATATAAGAACATCACTCCAAGAGAAGGAAGGATCTGGTTTCTGGCATGCGTCTTCAGTCATATACCCCAGACATGACCACCTACTGAGGACGAGTCAGTCTTTTCTTTACAGGTCAGAAATTGGTACAAAGCGAGTGAGTGTAAGAGAAAAGCACCAAGGTGATGAGTGTGCGGGAGTTGTGGGAGAATCGTTGAAATTTTCTCTTTCTGAGGCCTCTCCCTCTGTAGCATTGTGATGTGGATTCTCTCAGTCAGCCAGTCATCAGATAAAGTCAGCGTGTAATGGCTATATTCTTGGTCTTACAAGGATAACTTACTTGTCAAGCAAATTTATTTGGTTGACCGTAGTGTGTTAAGCTAGAGTTGTCGTCATTTTGCCTGAGGCCGCGGAACATGCAGGTGCCTTCTCCCCCCTCCCCCTCCTCCTTTATATAGATGCTTACCCCATGTCTTGTCCCACATGCATGTGCCCTATCTGACCCAGGCGGCAATAGGTTGTACTAATTCAGTTACGAGTAATTCACATTGGCTCTTACTGCATCAGCCCACAACTGAACCAGATAAGCTGGGTGGTTAGGTGAGTGGGTGGCCTAGTGAGTGGGCAGCCAGGTGTTCAGGTGATGGGCAGGTGAATGGGCGGCCATGTTGAAAACTTGAGATTATTGACAGTGCAGGCTATCTCTCGACAGCCACACCTCCAACAGCCATCGCCTCACTCCTACTTCCTCCTCCCTTCGTCCAGCTCATCACCCCTGCAGGGCCTGTTTGAGTAAGGTTGTTTATGTGGCCATTCACAGAGCATCTATTATCCTCTGAGCACCCAATAGTCGTCGTCTTGGCCTCACTTAACCTCAACTTCCTCGTCCTCCATTCTTCTCTTTGCCCTCTTACACGTCATCCGCCTATTCATCCACCATGCTACTAGTCCTCTTTCTCTTTCACCCATTTCGACATCCTTCACACTATGCCCAGCCTACTCATCCATTCCTCACCTGATTCACCCAATTATCCTTTTATTCATACTCCTGGCCAAAGGTGGGTGATTGTGAGCCTAACGCTGCTCCTCCCAGATAGTGTTATATTCCTGGCCGCCCTTATGACGTTACTGCTCATCCCTCTAAACTCACTTATTATTGCTTAACCCCATCACTTAAATGGGTTATTCGTTAGCCGACGTTGTCATATGACCACCCTGTAGTACGGGGCCTCACTAGGCTTCAGTATGACCATCAGTGTACCAAAATGATGTCCCTGTCTTTTGGTGAGGTGAGTGTGGTGCTTCACTTGGTTTGCATCACCTTCAGTGTGTCATGGTAGTGTAGACGACGGCTCCTTGTCTCATAAACTTAGGAGATGGGTGTAGTGTGCTACGACCAGGAGTCAACATGGTGGCATACTCGTCAACACACAGCTATGTGGGTTTCCGGGCGGGCCGCTGTAGCATTTCCGCCTTTGAGCTTACCTACCATAATAATTGACTTATAAGACCATCCTTCAGACCCTCGCAAGATGCATAGATCTCACTTGTGACGTTTTGTAAGTGTAATCCGGTCTTTATACTGAGGACAAGCACCTGTTTTCTTATCTCTTCGTCTCCACTTTCAAAGATAAACATAATTTACAGTCAGGTGTCCCGTGCCATCTGTATCACCTGCTCGTGATGTTGGGTGAGGGAGTTAGGCACCTCCATTATCATGTTGCCTACACCGTTGGTTACATTGTGTTGTTGGCTCCCCGTGTCACCTTTGGTTTCCCCCTCAGTAGCACTCATTATAAAGGTACTTATTTGTCGGCTGACGTTCCATATAAGAATTTATGTAGTTGATGTACTCTGGCGTTTGTCTTGTCCCAGCCGCCTTCTCCAGAGGTTTGGCGCAGTGTTGTGTCAAGGTCGACGTATCAAGATATCTGTTAACTGTCGACTCATTTTGCTGTTTTTTTTTCAAGATTTTTTTTTAAGCAATATTGTGACGTCAACATTACATCGCCAGGTGTTATTTGAAAATCGAGTCAGTATACCTGGAATTTCTTAAAGGTACACAATATATACCATCTGTTCTCTAAAAGTCGACTCACTATACCAGTTGTTCTCTGAAGGTCGACTCACTATAACAGTTGTTCTCTCAAGGTCGACTCACTATAACAGTTTTTCTCTAAAGGTCGACTTAATATACCGGCTGTTCTCTAAACGCCGACTCACAATACCAGCTGTTCTCTAAACGCCGACTCACTATACCGGCTGTTCCCTAAAATCATTCTTCTTTAGGTGAGCTTGTTACTCTAGGTTGACTCACGTGAAGTACAGTAACAGATAATACTGCAGATAACCTTCAATGGTTGATTATACCACCTATTTTCTGAAGACGATCCCTTACGTGTTTTCTAACAGTATACCTCTCCCTCCTCCGTCTATATTAACTAAGAGGTAACGCTCCTTAAACTATATATGTTAACTAAGGGTTAAATCCCCCTAAATCATGTTTTAACTAAGGGTTCACTCCCTTATACTATTAATGTTAGCTACCACCATCTATGCTAATTAAGAGTTAACGTAATAAGTAGTGTGTCTTGTATATGTCAAGTCTCCCAACCTAACTTGAAGACCGAACTACTTATCAAGATCAGCTGTTCTCTTAAGATTTGATTCCCCTATACAGCAGCTTATTTCTAAAGGCAATCCCACACTAGCTTTTATCTAAAATTTGATTCCCTCACCGCTGCTGAAAACCTACTCAACAACACCACTTTACTTCCTCCCTCTTCCAAAGGTTTTGCCTCTTACTGAAAGAGCTCCCTAACCCCCTTCACCGCGTTGAAGTCTTTCCCTTGCCGACTACAGTACTCCCTCTCTCCTGCTGAGTACAGTACTTCCTCTCTCGCTGAGTACAGTCCTTTCTCTCTCCTGTTGAGTGCAGTACATCCTCTCTCTACTTAGTACAGTACTCCCTCTCTTGCCGAGTACTCCGTGTCCCTTTGGTGAAGTGATCACCTTTAGTAGTTCATCTTCACTGCCAAACATTTGTTCTTGCCTTAGTTCAAGTCCCCCGATGGTCACCGAGGTTTCCTTTACTTGTTTCTATAATGCCTCACTCGGCATGTCTCTCTGGTGAGCTTTATACGTAGGATCCTCTGAAACTTTTAATTAAGGATCCTTTGTAAGCTTTAACTTGGACCTCTTATGATCTTATTGAGAGGTTTCTTTTTAACCTCCAACGGAAGACCTGAACACCACGTTTCAGTGGGGGAACCTTGTATTCATTATATAAGGGATCCCTTACAACCCTTACAGCAGTGTTCTCTTACTGTCTTCGTAGTAGAGATCTCTTGTCAATTTTATGGAAGGGGTCCCTTGTGAGGCTTACCGTTAGGGTGTTGTGCGAGGTGGTATCCCAGGGGTCTTTTTTGACCGATCACTGCAGGGATCCTTTGTGCGGTTTATCATAGCGAAGCCTCGTGGGGTTCGCTATGATAATGGTGCCCTCGGGGTGTTTAATGATCCTTGTGCACATATTCCCTCATGCCTAGCGAGTGCTCACTTTTCCTTAATGTGTTCCCCGCACCCGCTGGCTCAGATTAGGTGTTTTCCGTGGCCAGTGGAGCCTTTTTGAGGGGTTCCCCCATCCAAATACGGTTACCCATCGTGTTTTCTCCAAAAAATGTTTTCGTATCGTGTTTTTCTCCCCAATGGTAAAGTGCTGTGTTTCCCCAGGGATGATTTCCTTGGTCCACTTATCATTCTCGTGTGGAGCCTCCTCACTGGTTCCTTATATGTGTTCCCTCGCCGCCAGGCTCCCTCTTACATATTTGCCACTCCATTAGGTGTTCCCGCCCCGTGTTCCCCACTAGGTGTTCCATACTACTCCAGCCAATCCATATTGCGTGTCCCCTATTCCTGCCCTTCCTTTTATGTAGATATGATCGATGTTTCCTTCCAGGACGGACCTTCACTGTTGCCAGAGTGGCCCTTCCACTGTGCCACTCTTCTCCATGTGCTCCCTCTACGGTGTTACCAATTTCCCGAATGGATCCTCAACGGTGTTAACACTTGATCTCTAAGTGGTTCCTAGTGTTACTACTCCCCTCCCAGTGTTGCCGCCTTTTTTTTCCAGTGGTTCCTCAACAGTGTTCCCACTTCCCGATGGTCCCTCTACAGTGTTACCACTTTCTAGTGGTCCATCAACAGTGTTACCACTCCCCATGGTCCCTCCGCAGTGTTGCCACTTTCCAGTGGTCCCTAAACAGTGTTGACACCCCCAAGTGGTCCTTCTACAGTTCTGCCTCCTCCCTAGTGGTTCCTTTGAAGTGTTGCCACCTTCCCAGTGGTCCCTTTACGATGTTGCCATTTCCCCAGTGATCCCTCTACAGTGTTGCCACTTCCTCCCCAGTGGTCCCTCTACAGTGTTGCCACCTCCTCCGCGCTTCGCCGTGTCTGGGCGCGGTGTTGCTGTAGTTCTTCCACGTTGTATGTTGTATCGTATACTGTGTGGTGTGTGTGTGTTGTACGACACACAGACGGTCGGGTAGTTGTGGAGTGTTTGTCATGATGAGCGTCACCTGTGGATGTGTGGCTCATCCATGTATCAGTATGAATGATAGATGTTCAGTGGTTCAGCCCATCAAGTTTAGGCAACATGCGGACGTAGAGACTAACCAAGTCTCACCAAGACTTGGTAGATAGTCACCAAGTGTCTCACCACTCAAGGTGGGCTTTTGCATCTCTTGGAGAATGGTGACTCATGTTTGCAGCCGCTGACCAAGGCAAGGAGTGAGGATATGATGAGTAAATGAGGTAGGGGCCGCGTGCCTCTGCCTGCGTGTATGTGTAAGTGTGGTGTGGGAATGTATGGCCAGGTGGAGCGTGTCCAACCTAGCTGCCGTAATGTTAGCCACCGCAGGTCTTGTGCTACAGCTGAGCACGATTCTCTGTTCGGAGCGAGGTGAGAGTGTGGTGTGAGTGTGAGAGTGTTGTGCCAGCAGCAGCGGTGAGAGGTGAGAATGCCAGCAGCGGTGAGAGGTGCGCCAGGCGCCTGGTGACGGGAGGACGAGCGAGCAGTGCTGCTGGTGCTGGTGCTGAGGCCGCACTCGTCATATCCAGCCAGGGTCCACCGCATATCTGCCAGGCGGCCGTCCCGCCCACACGCACCTGCGGGCCGCGCCTCCTGGCCCGGGCCGCACTAGTGGTGGCCCAGCCTGGCCCTTGTGGCCCGCACCGCGCACTCCAGCATCGTCTGGCTGGTAGAGAGCCGGGCGCGGCGCGGGCCGGGCCAACCCCCCCCACGCGCTACCCGGGGCTCAGTTGTTCCTGGAACAATTGGGTGGCGCGTGGGGCCGTCGACAATCGCGTGTTGTTTGTGTCGCTGTGGCTTGTGGTGAAAGTCGTGGCGCGGTGCGGCCATCGCAGCCGTGCGCTCCCGGCGGACCCGCGGCCTGGTGGACCGCCCGGGCCCACCGGGACCGCTACACTGCACCGCCTGCGCCGCGACGCCAGGGGCAGTACACGCCCACACATGTCAGTATTTATTCAGTTTAACCTGCAATAAAAGTCAAATCTATATTCATGTGAATTATAGAGTGATAAAATTCGTGAACATATAGAATATTAAATGTACAAATATAAAGGCCTTTCATTTATCTGTCCTCGATAAATATGTGCATGAGCCTCCCATGATACTGCATATAATATGCCTGACTATTACTGAGATCCGACTAAATCTTGTGGCGACAAAATACAACACTTGATGCTGCAACACAAATCAAAACCAGGGTCACAACAGGACCACTATTACGGTGTAACAAAGGTCAGGAAAAAGTTGTGGCAAAACTGTAGAGTCGCAGGTGTAGTCTTCCTCGCATTGCTATAGTGTGGTGTCTTTCCTTCTAGAATACTTGATCAAGTATCTGGAGTTCAAAATGATCGAAAACGGGGAGATGTTTGGAACAGTTTTTATACTAGACATGTGTGATCATAGTAAATACAATACCATATAGTTTTATCACTCAACATGCCTTGCTCTGCTAAATACAGAATTGTAATACAGGTTAATAATTACACTAGTTCATCAACAATGAAAAATTAAAGATATAAACAATTATGTCAAGTTCACTTTGGTTTTAATTTCAGAGACAATATAGAATAAAAAAATAGTCGCACACTTCCTCATATACAAGATATTAAAATTATTGATGCAAAATACACCAGAACGTTACAAAGTGGGAACACATGTGTCAAGCATTCTTAAGACTATCTATAGCTTGTATTGTGAACTTAATGAAATATCTACAAACATAAACAAAAGCCATAATTAACTGTAGTATGTGCAGTCATCCCACTTAGACGATTCCCTTAAGAGCGATCATAACTTTATGCGGTTTTTTTTCGGCTCACTTAGCGATTAGATCAGGTTAAGTTAAATGGCATAAACAGACGTTCGTCCCAGTGGGATGTAATTATGTGCACCGAGAGTAGAGAAACTACCCTACAAGCCTCCCTGTGTATCTACTGCTGTACGAGTATGAAAACATTTCCTGCTGGTTTGGGGGAACTGAAACTCTTGGAAACAGCATGAGCTTTCTTGTATTGTCACAAGATGTGCAGTGATTCTCTGATTCGACAGCTCTCAATGACGCTGTTAAACATAAACATACACACATGTAACTCTACATTTAGTAATTTTCTGACTGATGAATTAAACTTCCCTCTTAGAGAACTACTAACCACTGATGCACATGGGAGTTAGCGCCAGTGTCTACAATAGTTGATCTTCTAGTAACAGGGGTTCTCAACCTGGGATACACTCAAGTAAGAACACCGCTCACCAGGACAGGCACCTCAACTACAGCACACTCGTCCACTAGATATCAACGATGCTGAGAAAAATACTGCTGTAAAACTCCCTCTACACTACTCTGGTAGGACAAACCTTGCTGTTTCACTTGCAGCTACATTGCTGGAGTACCGCCACTAACGTCCACACACTAAAACTACATAACCGCTCATAGGACAGGGCCATACCAACCTAACATTGTTGGGAGCAGCTGGTGTAGATTGTGTAACAATTATTCCACAAAGTTACCAACAATGTTACCAATATTGTTGCGTTGCTGTGGAGCCAATGCAAACATTGTCGGTAACATGTGTGGCTATATTGTTATCAGCAATGTTGTGACGAATTCACGAAAATGATGGCTACATTATAATTAGGAACAGTGTTGGTCCAAACTGTTACACAATGTTTCTAATACTTGAGTTGGTGTAGACATCCTTTCTATTTATCTTTTGCAAACATTGTTGGCAGCTTTAGTCAGTTGAGAATAGAAGTAAGAGAAAATACACAAACAAAAGCACTGAGAAAACAATAAGAACATGGAAAATAAATAAATACATTGAAAGAATTAATAAATATAGAAAAGAAAGATAAGGAATATTGAAATACATAAATAAATAAAAACATTGAAAGAAATACAAAGAAACTAACTTGGAAAACATAACGAAGAGAATTAAAGAAAGATATATAAGTTATAGTACCATAAAAGAAATGGAAATTAATAATAATTATATAAGAAAAACCTCTCACCTCTTACACATATTAACAGATAGTGAAATAAAACACCTTTGCCCCCCCCCCCCTTCATTTACACCGAAAGGATAAACAAAAGGTTATGAAGAACCTGTGTTTGGACGCAATTATAACATGTTATATAACAAGTTACGTAACATCCTTTGATCTTCCCGACTTCAAAAGGATAATATCTAACATGCTATAAACCTTGATTTTTTTTGTTATATAACATTAAATTTTACTAAATACACTCTAACATGTTACATAGCATTGTTAGTAACACGTCTTATATAGCAAGTGTGAACGCGCAATTTCAAACAACTTTAAACAATTGAAACATTTTTACTCTAGCAAACCACAACCAAACCAAGCCTCATAGTCCAGCGGGCATAGACCCCCCCCCCCTTATCTTTTTTGCTAAGTTATATTTCTAATTTGGTATGACCTAGGCAATATGATTCCACTTGTTAGCACTCTCAAAGGTGGTGGAGCGGATTAACATAGCCTCTCAAACCAATTACACCACATAACATATGTGTTATGTCTGCTGGTCCATCATTACGCTGCAAACAATCTCAAAACCCAAGTCATGATGGATTCTGGAGCAGTTGATAAACGGGTAATGATAGATCATAGATGTAAAGAGCATTGTCATTAAAACTGGGAGAGAATTAAGCCTATCTCTGGTCGGCCGCCATGCATTCACGGGCTGCGATAGTGTGAGTGCCTTTGCCCGTAGAGATAAAGTTCATCCATGGACCTACCTGGAGAAACATCCAAACTTCATGGAATGTTTTCAGATAAAGGGTGAACGTACAGATCTAACTGATAAAGTATTAAATGAATTGGGGGATTTTACTAACAAAATTTATGGATATCAGAATGACCACCTGATCAACAAAGGTACTATAAATATAAAAAAAAATGTGCAGTCCTCGTCTCCCCTTGGTTCCCTCATCAGCAGTTCAACTGGTGTGGATGTCAGTTTATTCCCCTCTTGTCAAGCATCATTACAGCAACACATTCTGAGGGCAAACTATCAAGTTTTTATATGGAAAATGCCACCCATGCACAGCCATATATCCCTGATGTTACCAATAATGGCTGGCAAATGGATTTATTTGATCACCTCGCTCCAAAATGAATCGTCGAAAGTATGCCAGCTGAGCTGACCGATTTATTGGTCACTAACAAACGCTCAGATGAGCAGAACTGTGAGTTTGAGGTGTTACGAGTGAGCGTTCCATGGTTGGTTGTGGATTCGCAACGTGAACGTCTTTTGTGTGTGATGTCATTTCTGCTCGCTTTGTTTACTTCCCAACCACATGACGCTAGTATTGGCCCGGCAGTGATAAGTTAAGTATCTCTTTTCTTATTGTACAGTATATTTCTAGTGGTATAACGTGTAAACCTTGCTCGACTTTTAGAACACCGAGTATTATTTGTGAAAGATTGTTGTTAATCATATTTTTAGAGTTCTACGGAAAATAACTTTTCTTATTTATGAGGTTTCGTGCGGTGGATATACCACGTTTTTCATGTAATTGCTAAGCTAAATAAGTGTTTAGTTTTTACTTTTATGTTCATTATTTTGTCACTCGGTTGAGTTGTAGCGTACTGTATTGTGGCCAGTAGTCAATTATCTTTAGATGTCTATTGTCTCTTTGTATGGCCACACAACGTACGTACATGTAGATATCTCACACTCAGGTATGAGGTAGAATAGAAACTCACGATGCGTTTTCTGTATATATATATATATATATATATATATATATATATATATATATATATATATATATATATATATGTTGTACAGAGTAGTGCTAAGGAGTTACTTGGTGAGTTGTAGCTTGCTCAGAGTTCCTGTAGGGCAAGGAGCTCTCTGAGGAACCTGGGTGGTGAGGTGCTGGAGAGATCTTGCTGGTCCTGTAGGTCAGAGTAGAATGGTCTCCCTGGTTAGTTCAAGTTTAGAAGCTCCAAAAAACTTGTTGGTAGCGAAAGGCAGAGCGGGGAAGAGGACAGAGGAAGGAGCAGGAGTTTAGGAAGGGAATTGTAGTGGGAGAGATAGTGCCGTGGCTTTACACGACTGCGTTTATTTGGTTAGCGCATAGCGCACGTATTGGGTTTTGTCTGTGTTAGGTGTGTGATCCTCGGGTCACCACTCCTCCGGATTGTGTTAGTTCAAGTTTAGAAGCTCCAACAACTTTCCCTGAATACGAATTCGCAACCTTTCGATTTACAACAGGTACCTACTTTACTGCTAGGTGAACATACATACATAAAAGCCAGTGACAGGGGGGAAAGAGGTTCAGGGGAAGGATAAAGGGAGGATAGAAGTGAATTTTAGAAGGAGAGAACAGGTGCAGTGGCTAAACACCGCTTGCGTGAGGGGGTAGGCAATGTGCCCGGTAGGTGTAACAATCACAATCAGGACGAGGCAGAGGGAGGGCGGGAGCAGGACCGGGCAAGCAAAGGGCCAACGCGGGTGCTCTGGTTGTCGTCTTAGCTTAGGCAGTGTTGGCAAAGCGGAGGAAGAACCGCCCCGCCACGGCGGCGGCGCAAGCCGAGAAGCGCAGGTGGACGGACGCACAGGCAACACACGATCAAAGTAACAAAGAAGGTGAAAAAATGGAAATGTAGCTAGTCGTAGGGTTTTTTGGAGAAAGATGAAGGTAAAGTCTTTGAGCTATGTCAAAGAGGGACGGAGCGAGTTGGAGGAAGAGTTTTGAATCTTTGAGCTTGAAATGTCAAAGTATTCGTACTAAGGAAGGATGAGCGTATCGTAGGAGAGTTTTTAGTAATAGCAGGAGACAGATTTGAGCTTTTGTTAAATTGTGAACGGAGATGAGAATGAGATATAGGTTGATTGGTTTCAGTCTTGAGTTAGGTCGATTTCGTTGAGAGTGGCTGTCACAGAGGTTGGGTATGTTTGATTTGGTTCTGGAGAGTTGTAGTATTATGTAAGGCTTTGTCTGGCGGGGGGGTTGTGTTTGGAGATTGGTTGTGGGGGGGGTTTGTATTAGGGATTGGTTGGGGTGGCGGTGGTATGTTTGAGCTGAATTAGAATTGCTTAAGGGGGTTGTTGTGTGAGTGTGTGTGTGTGTGTGTGTGTGTGTCAATATAGTAAGGGGTGAGGGGAAGGGGAGGATAATTGTTAGTAAGGTCAGGTATGGTGAGTTGTTGGGAGGAGGGGGAGGAGAGGGGGGCTTTGGAGGTTGTTAGATTAATTTATAGTATGGTATCTGTATTTTTTTTAAGGGGGGGGGGTCGAAGGGGGTTGTTAGAAAGGTCGGGTATATTAAGTTTTTGTTTTGGGAGGATTGTAGGTTTTATTAGTGGTTGTAATCAAATTTACTTCGTGTATTTCAATATACCCCATAGTAATGAGGTGATGATTTTGGTGGGATCTATTCCTTGGACCTATAATACAATGAGAAGTTGAATTTGTGATTTTGTTACAACCTAAGAGGCCTAGGGTCGTAACAGAGGGAATATTAGGTGATGATGAGGAATATGATGATTTTGATGACTGAGCTCTATTATGTGACAAAGTTTTCATTAATGTTATGTTTAATACAAGGAATGTATTTTTTAAGAGAAAAAGTATTTTTTTACAATTTGAACATATCTATTTGTTTACTTAATTTCTGCCGTACTTTTGTTAAAAATATTAAAAAAACAGTTATATAAACTGTAATTATCATGTAATTATCAATTACCATAGCACATTATTGAATAAACTGGCCATTTTACAGCAATCTGATCTTAATTTCCCTCTAAATATGTATACGTGAAATATAACCATGATCACCAAATATATCACGGAAACTTTTATTTAATAATGGCAGCCATAATGGATATCCATAATTTTGAATATGGTATAGTAATTTCTATGATTATAGTTATTGACATTAGAAATGGACCCGTTATCGTTGTCATATTCAGAAATACGATTTTACAGTAGTTTCATGGTGTGATTGATATATTCTGTACGCTCCCGCTGTATGACCTCCATTTTAAATATGAATATTTTTCCTGAAACTCAAATTTCATTGCATAAATGACTTGTTGAAGATAAACTAAATGCTAAAATAAAGTAGGACATGAATTATTTGTTGGACTGTTAGATTGCTTCGTATTTTTTTTTTTCATTTTTTTTAGGATTTTAGTAGTTAACCTTAAACATCTCCCGTGACTTCCTCCACCACTTGTGGAGGTGCTAGCTAGTGGAACTCTATTCCTATATGCCGAAGTTATTAAAACATTTTATTAGCAAAGAGGGGAGGGAGGTTCACGGTCTATCAGTTGCTACTCGTCCTGACAATCCCTCCTCATACAATAAAGAAATTGCAAATTTATTTTGTACAAAGTGCAACTTTACAACCAACTTAAACAATCCATTCAAACATTCTTACTATCCTTAATATCAATTATAGTAAAACTAAATTTTTGCAAGAACATACTCCATCTTACTAATCTACTGGCTTGTTGTCTGCACGTAACGCAAAGGTTGATGGTCCGTTTCTAAGGTAAATTGTTTGCCATACAAGTATCTATAAAGTTTCTTAATACTCCACACTATGGTTGAACATTCCTTTTCTATCAGAAAGTAGTACCTATCAGCAGTGACGTATATATGTTCATGGAAAGGGGGGGGGGGCAAAGTCTCAAGATAAGGCTGTGTAAAAGGATACCCTTTTTATTTTTTCATTATTTTTTTTACCAAGCATATTTTATTTACATAACAGTAAAATAAACACATATTCAGTAGGTTTAATTTGCAGTTGCAGTTTTGGAAACTTATATAACAAATAATACATTGTACAGTACAGGCAATTGTATTCATAGAACACAAAAAATATACATACATGTAAAAAGAAAACACATTTTTCTCTACTAAGATTGTTGCAAAATTAAGCACTGTACCTGACAATGGAGTTAATAGATAGATAGAGTACTAGCTTACTTGTGAAGAGAGAAAGAACAATACTAGCTTACTTGTGAAGAAAGAGAGGGAGAGAGAGAGCATAGTATCAGCTTACTTGTGAAGTTCAAAGTCAAGCAATCTGTTCTTACGACCAAATTCATTAATGACCTCATCGCAGTTCACATTTGTTCATATCCCAACTTCGGATGCATCCGTCAGCACCACAAAAGCTTCCTCCAGGTTCATTCATTTTAATATTAGCTGACTACTCATTACTTCCTTTGTTTCCTTTCTTTTAAAACTACGAATTACTTCATTCCTGGTGCCTTCATTTTCGTCTTCCTCACAAGTAACTTTTACACTAGCTGTATCTATCACACTAGCTTAAGTGCACTTAATTTTTCCTTCAACATGTCGCACGTAGACAGTCAATTTATTTTTAATTGTCACTGCAGCCTTTGTTACGTCACTTCCTTTACTATGACCTTCCCTTTTTTTTATCACTAACCATGTAATAGCAGTCTTTGGCGGGAGGAATTGTCCTGACACAAACCTAACACGCACAACCAAAGATTTTCTTGAGAATGGAACCAGGTTCACATTTTGGTATTCGTTTAAAGAACTTCCGGAAAAGTTGGATCGAACTCTTGAGTGTGAAGAAACTTTGAGGACAATGTTGAATTGATTAATTTCTTTTGAACAAGTTTTGAGTACTTGTTATAAGGAACTTGTACTTTTCTTATGAGAACATTATGAAAACTTTTTCTCAATTGCTAAAGTTAGCTGACTTGTACACAAACACGCGGAAGCCAAGGGAAAAGAAATGCCTAGTGTGGAGTGTTTTTTCGGCGCCTATTACCGTATGGATAAAGGAAATATATAAATAACCAACCTTTTAATTCTAAATTCTTAAATACAAGTGCAGTTATACACAAATCAAATTTATTAATATATGTATTCCTTAGCGCGGCTTAGCTCATTTCCTGAATGTGACCTTTACACAATATCGAATCATCCATCCTAGCTTCATCTTAGTTCAGAGGTGTGAATTGTTCATAAATTGGTAGTACATGATGAGAGCAGGCCAGTGTTCAAATATTAAAATGTAATGGTGATTAGAACAGGATGAGGGAGGTTGACAAGCAAAAATGCGGATACTACCCAGGAATATCATAGACAGTGAACTATTTAATTGATAAATATATAATCAAAACCAAACCTATCGGCTCTAGCACTACTGGGAGACTGCTACATAAGTATGAACCATTCGGCGGTTGATAAAGTTAAGAAAAATCTCAGGATTTCAAGAGTTGGATCTCGACAAACGAGGAGCAGTCAGAGTGCAGAAGGGCTGAGAAAAAAAGTTTCAAAGGCGGATTACAAGCAAGTCCAATTCAAACCCTAATAAAACTTTATACCGTTACTCAAGATCTAAATTAAAGACACTTGAGGGCATACCAGATTTGAGACTTGAAGATGGTTGTTCTCATTGTTCACGAGAGGGAGCGAACAACCACCCTGTGTTTGAGGAAAATTGGTTTGACACAGCGCTGGCGCATTGAGTTCTCAGAAAGTGTATTATAAACAGTGTATGCTCGGGTAGTCAAGTTGCCTTACTCTTTATATATATATATATATATATATATATATATATATATATATATATATATATATATATATTTCTACATACAATCAACACCTCAACCCGCCATGATTCGAACCCAAGGCCCACTAGCCCATGACTGTGATCGGGGAACGCAAACCGCTGGACCACCAGGATACTAAAAGCAGTCTTAGACTTTGTTATATTTCACACAAAGCCTGTTCAACGAGCTTAAGGCGCCGTGAACCTCTAATGGGGACTACCAGTATCACGTAGGTGGTCAGAGTAACGTTTTACCAAATCCGGCTTCGAAACACGAGCATTTCGACGCCGGATTTGGTAAAACGTTACTCTGACCACCTACGTGATACTGGTAGTCCCCATTAGAGGTTCACGGCGCCTTAAGCTCGTTGAACAGGCTTTGTGTGAAATATAACAAAGTCTAGAAATGCTTTTAGTATCATGGCGGTCCAGCGGTTAGTGCTCCCGGTCACAGTCATGGGCTCGTGGGCCGTGGGTTCGAATCCTGGTGGGTTGAGGTGTTGATTGTATATATATATATATATATATATATATATGCTATTTCTATAATTTTGTATATCATATATTATATTGCCATCATTAATTCATTAACTGTATATTGCTGTGTGTCATGATTCAAGTTTCTTATACATGTACTAAGTTTACTAAAGTTTATAATTAATCAGTAATAATACAGTACTTGCTAATTGTTACTATTATTATTTTATATGTCAAACAATCATCTTGCTTTAGTTATTTATATCACTTCTGAAAAATGTTAACTCTGTGGTTGCTTAAAGAAAATATTGTTATTGTGAGTCTTTGTGTTGACCCGAACGAAGACTGTATAAGTAACATTGTCACACTTTGCCATAAACAGATAAATTGTACCTGGAAATTTCCCCCACACACTCATCATTCTGTCACTTTATGTAACTTGCTGACAAAACCCATGACCCTTCAGGCTTTTAAGCCCTTAATGCATGAGTCATAAAGGCAAGCATTAACTCCGCATGCTTCCCTGTTGGGCACTGTAAACGCTTCTGCGCTTCACCTTGCACAGGATGTAAGGGGGTGCCCAATAAACTAGCCCCCTCGTTGGCAATCTAAAAAAAAATCTAAATGTCACTCACTCACTCACTCATTTTTTCCTTCTCCTCCTCCTTCTCTCCATCCTCCTCCTCCTCTTCTTCCTCCTCCTCCTCCTCCTCCTCCTCCTCCTCCTCCTCCTCCTCCTCCTCCTCCTCCTCCTCCCTCCTCCTCCTCCTCCTCCTCCTCCTCCTCCTCTTCCTCCTCCTCCTCCTCCTCCTCTTCCTCCTCCTCCTCCTCCTCCTCCTCCTCCTCCTCCTCCTCCTCTCCCTCCTCCTCCTCGTCTTCCTACTCCTCCTCTTCCTCGTTGTCAACTTAGGGTTCAGTCAGGGGAAAGAGAGAGAGTGAGGAAGTGAGAGTCGGAAGAGAGAGAAAGACAGAGACAGACAGAGGGAGGGAGAGTTGAACTGGGAAAGAAAAAGAGAGAGAAAGTGGGACGGGAGAGAGAGAGTAGTAGGCAAGGAGGAAGAAAGAAAAGAGAAAAGAGAGAGAGTGGGACGGGGAAGAAAGAGGGAGAGAGAGAGAGAGAAATGAGTGAATGGTAGGCAGGGAGGGAGGGAAAGAAAAGAGAGAGAGAGAGAAAACAGATATAAGACGAGAGATAGAAAGATAAAGAAAAAGAATAAAATAATCAAACAAATAAATAGACAGACAGGCACATATTTGACTTATCGACACAGCCTTTATCCCCCGCCCAATAGCACTCCACACTACACAAATCGACTATCTGTCTGTCCGTCTGTCAAAGGCAATAGAATGCCTTTATTTATCTTATTATTTATTGAGCTCGATTTATTTATTTAGTTTCTCTTCATTATTTTGTTTTTACTTTTTTTTATTTTGAAAAGGTTTGGAATTTATTTTGGTGAATTAAAATAATTATTATTTATTATTATTATTATTATTATTGTTATTATTATTATTATTATTATTATTATTATTATTATTATTATTGCTGTCGTTGTTATTGTTATTGTTTTTATTGTTATTGTTATTATTATTATTGTTGTTGTCGTTGTTGTTCTTGTTCTTGATTTTGCTATTATTATTATTATTATTATTATTATTATTATTATCAAAATTATTGTTATCATTATCATTATTGGCATCATCATCTTACTTGATCTATTGCGAGTCTTGCCAGTGGGAGTGTCCCGAAGCTGCTAATTGCCTTATTGGCGAAATTTTTACGCCCGATTCAAAATATTTCAACCCTAATTGGGCGTCAGTGTAAGAGACGTTCGTCTGGCGCAAATGATATTCCTTTCACAGGCGATAATGTTTGGTCTTATTGGCGTAGAGTGGGAGAGAGGTGTTTGTCTTGATAATGCTCTCTCTCTTTTTCTCCCTCTCTCTCAAGGTTTCCTCAGGTAATATGGAATTCTCTCAACCTCATTTCCGGAATCGAAATTTCCTCTCTCTCTCTCTCTCTCTCTCTCTCTCTCTCTCTCTCTCTCTCTCTCTCTCTCTCTCTCTCTCTCTCGTGCCCAGTATTCATCCCACACAGTCTCCAAGGAGGAGACAGTGGGTGTACCGTCTCTAAGGCTACGACACGACACCTGCCTGCCTTCTCCTACCACCTGTTGCCGGGAGATGGTGGTGACAGGAGTGTGGCTGTGAGAGGGATGTGGCCTGTTAGGGGTGGTGACGGGGTTGTGGCTGTGAGAGGGATGTGGTTGTTTGGGGTGGTGACGGGGGGTGTGGCAATAAAACAGGTTACAATAGTGGTAGCCAGACCTAACACCCACCCACCAGCAGATTATCAATACATAAAGGTTTAAGCTGGAAGATATAGCCTAGTATGAGCGGGGTGTCGGTGTTAGCCTTACCTAACCTAACCTAACCCACCCCCCATCACGCACTGGTTTGATTGACAGTACGAGTTTGTGAAGAGCAACAGCAGGTACCGTACATATGACTGCCATTTAGGGGCAGTGTGGATATAGCTTTTGTAAATAGTGAAATAGTGGGTTAAATATTAAATACGGGAATAATGGGTGTTTAATAATTCTGAAATAATGGGTTAAACATGTGGGATGGGGGTTAAGGGAGAGAGGGGGAAAATATGAGAGGGAGGGGAAGGGAGGACCAGATGCCGGAATCTTTAGTAGAGAGAGGGAAGGGGGGAGAGAGAGAGAGAGAGAGAGAGAGGGTAGCCAGGGAAGGAGAGAAGGAACTAAAAGAGAGGGCGATAAACAGAGAGTCACCAATGGAAGTATCGAGAGAAAGGAAGGAAGAGGGAGTAAGGGAAGGAAGGGAGCCAAGAAAGGAGCCACTGAAGGAAGTAGGGAGAGAGAAAGAGAGAGCCACCAAAGTTAAGCAGGAAGAGGGAAGGGAGGAAGGAAGGAGGGAAGGAAGGAAGGAACAAAACACAGGTGTCACGTCTCTCAACAATAGGGATAAAACTGCCTCTTATTTTTGTCCTAGATAACCCGCCAAAGGTCAGTGCAAGGAAAAGGTAAAACGAAGAAAATAGTCATGTTTTCCGCCTTTGTATATTAAGAGGCAGGTAGGAGGCAGGTAAGATTGGCACATTGACACAGGTATCGCCTGGTCACACCTCTGAAGGTTGTCTAAGGTCACCTGTTATGCTATACAAACCCGGTGACCTTTGACCCTGTGGTAGACTTAATGAAGATAGTAATCCATTGAGTACGATGTCTTAACCCCTTGCGTACGATGTCTTAACCTCTCGAGTACGATGTCTTAACCTCTCGAGTACGATGTCTTAACCCCTTGCGTACGATGTCTTAACCCCTCGAGTACGATGTCTTAACCCCTCGAGTACGATGTCTTAACCCCTTGCGTACGATGTCTTAACCCCTCGAGTACGATGTCTTAACCCCTCGAGTACGATGTCTTAACCCCTTGCATACGATGTCTTAACCCCTCGAGTACGATGTCTTAACCCCTTGCATATGGTGTCTTTACCCCTTGAGTATGGTGTCTTAACCCCTTGAGTACGACGTTTTAACCCCTTTAGTATGGTGTCTTAACCCCTTGAGTACGATATCTTAACCCTTTGAGTACGATGTTGTAACCCCATGAGTTCGATGTCTTAACCCCGAGTGTATGGTGTCTTAACCCCTTGAGTACAATGTCTTAACCCCTGTTGGGTACTGTAAACGCTTCTGCGCTTCACCTTACACAAGGATGTAGGGGAGTGCCCAATAAATGGAAAAAAAAATTGTACACATGTCTTAAATCCAGGTTATGTAAGATACCCTCACTAAGACTCATTATGGCACCGGGCTTTTGTCCTCCTCCTCTTCTTCTTCTTCGTCTTATTATTATTATTATTATTATTATTATTATTATTATTATTATTAACCATTTTGTCTTTCTTCTCCGTATAACCCCTCCTGTTTTCCTTATCCCCTTTCCCCTTCCTTCTCCTCCTTATTCCCCCTCCTCTCTATTCCTCCTCCTCCTCCTCCTCTTCTTCCTGCTCCTCCTCCTTCCTCCCTTTCTTCTTCTTCTTCTTCTTGAAGACGTCTCCAAAGATGACATAATGACTACCTACGGAAACTATAATAAGCAATAACATGACTAATCAACCAATTATACACGATAAGATAAATGCATTAAATAGTGAACCAATCAGAGCAAACTTGGAGCGAGAGACTTGGTAAAGGATGACCAATCAGCGGTGAGACTTTGTCGACTCAATGAGGCTCCACTGAACACAAGTTTTTTTTTTTTTATGTTTAATATTGAGAACCAGAGGACGAGTTATTCATATTCTCTGTCTGTCTGTCTGTCTGTTTCTCTGTCTCTATGTCTGTCCCGCTCACCTCTACCCACAACTCCTGAGGTAAACGGTAGGAGGAAGAGGAAGAGGAAGAGAAGAGGAAGAGAAGAGGAAGCAATACCCACATATCTCTTACCGACAGTGTTTGGTGTTGGTGTTCCTCTATGTTTCCTTTTTTCTTCCTTCCACCTCCTCCTCTCCTCCTTCCTCCTCCTCCTTTCTCAATTAACTCGCCCTTCCTCATCCTCCCCTTCCTCCTTTTCCTCCTCCTCTTCCTCCCTTTGTTTCTTCCTCCACTTCTCCTCCTTACTCCTAATCTTCCATCTTCCTCCGTTTCCTCCTCTTTTTCCACTCTCCTCCTCTTCCTTATCCTCCACTCTTCCTCCTTCTTCCTCCTCCTGAGACACACCTTAGATGACACCTGAGAGATATCATCAGTATTGATATCGCCCACGCAGGTAGGTATGTGTGTTCTGACCTGCACGTGCACATGGAGGCGTACATGGTAAGCGGTGTGCGTGTGTGTGTGTGTGTTTAGTAGCAAGTATAAAGAGAATAGTGAAAGTTTACACACACACACACACACACACACACACACACACACACTTAACTACCTGTAATCTCTTCTGTTTTTATCGGAAATTTAAAATCAAACAATTCCCTCACCTTTTATAACAACTCGTTGATATAGATAACTTCTAGTGTGTATTTCTATAACGTCTATTTGATTTTAGTTCTTTCCGGATATTTTGACTTGTGTACTGTTTATAACCTAACCTAACCTAACCTACTCTAACCACGACACTTCCTATACACTATTCATCCTTCTCACTCGATTCCCCCGGGGTAAAGAAAGAAAGAAAGACATTAATTAAGGATATCGGTAAAAAGAACAACACCGCAACACAGGTGAACAAAGAAACAAGCGATAAATATAAACATACAAGGAAAAGTAAGAGAACATATGGGAAAAGTTTGTCTCTTGGTCAGGAGACAGAGGAAGAGGAGAGAGAAAGGTAAGGATAGAAGACACGCGGATTAGGAAGATCAGAGAGAGAGAGAGAGAGAGAATGGGGGTGATAGGGAGGGAGGGGGGGATAGGGAGGGAGAGAGAAATTAGGGAATATTATATCCCTAATATAAGGAGTGTAATAGAAGCTAAAATGAATCAGCAGATCATACACACACAGATCAAATCCCAAGCTCTTACCCAATCCCAAACGATGGACGATACAATATAGTGAAGGTTCGGTGTGGTGAGGGTGGTCGTTCGGGTGTTCGGGTTGGTCGTTCGGATATTCAAATGTGTTCGGGATGGCTGTCGGGTATAGAGTGGCAGCAAGGCAGCAGTACTGTAGAAGGTTCAGTCATTTAGGTTACTCTACTAATTGCACAGGTAAGCAGGTGAGAGGGGAGGTGTGTGTGTGTGTGTGTGAAATTGCCTAGCTTATACTACAGACGGGCAAGGGGAGACCTAATTGAGGTGTAAAACACCTGCCCCACAAGAGGTCACAGCTCAAGGATGAAGAAGCCGCAAGTCATGAAAACTGCGAGGGCAAACTTTTTCGGAGTGAGAGTGTGAACTCTTCGAACAACTTGCCAGACAGTGCTGAAACGGCACCGAGTGTGAGCTTTTTGAAGGCCAGACTTGACTAGCACTGGAGCAGGTTCAGAAATAATCAGGAGCCAATACTTGCCAACAGTGCGTAACAGAAACGTGACCGATCGCCCAAGCGACCAACGACCCAATAAGTGGTGAAGAGTATAAAAGTAAAAACAGTAAAAGTATAAGATATAAAAGGGCGATGTCAATGCCAACTCTGTTATCACTTGTAAATACCGTGATGTTCTTTATATAACTATATTAAAGTAGTGGCCTATTAAAAAGAACACTACAATAAAGTGCAGTGGTTAACTATCTGCGATATTTTTGTTCATATTAAATGGTGTAAAGCTGGTGTAAAGCTGTACTGTACCTATCACCATCCCTTACTGAAGAACCGAAGGCAGTATATTCCCTTAAGTAGGCAAATAATTACCTTTTGCTGCAAAACAACCAATTTGTTGCTTTTAAAATGTATTCCTAGATATTTAAAGTTGGATGTCAATGACGTATTGACTATACATGAATTTTTTTATTGAATTATCTGGTGTTATAGCACAATATTATGTAAGGCACAACGGGCTGTGTGTTGTAGGCGCCACACTGGGGTTCGGGAGTGAACCAACTCGTCCGCCCCATATAGCGCTCCATTGCCAGAGTCCTTGTCTAGAGTCAGTTCAAGAAAAATACCCAAATGCTCCTCACGCCTGACCACAGATGGCGAGCCATTCGGAGGCCTTAATAGAGACATGCTTAATTCATCCAATATATTTTTCTCGGGTCAGTTAACAGTTTGTGTTGGGGCGGATATAGTAATAAATAATATTGATATTGAATTTTGGTTGTTATAATGTTATTACCGCTCTTCAGCCGATCAATGGTGAAGAGGATAAAAGAAAAGAAAGAAAAGTTCGTGTCATTACACTATTGTCTGTACTCCATCTTGTTCCATCAGCGAGATATACTTGGATGGGTGACCGCCTGGCCCTAAGAACACCACAGCTGTCCTTGGTCAAATTGACTTAAATTGGTTGAATTATTATAAAGCTGTTTGTTAATAACGAAGTAGGGTGAATAAATTAAATCCGGATTTGTAGCTGTAGCTTTGAATCCGAGTTATGTCCATGAACCCCTCTGGCCAACCCTCAATCTGTAAACAAACCTCACGTGGTAAGTTGCTTATGTTATTATTTCATCACTTAATAGCTTACTAGCCGCTCGTGCTGTTAACCTTTCCTTCTTGTAACTTTCGAAAGCCTTTACAATGTAATAATAAGGGTGTAAGGTCACGCCTTAAGTCAGTTGTGAGACTGAACCAATAACTAGGGGGACACTTCTCAATACAGGAGTAAGATAATGTACATGCTGTCAGGGTAATTTACGGTAACACCTCTACCACCAGAAGGAGTTGTTCGATTTCATTCATTATGGTAAATTTGCATAAGTGCACACAACTCTGTTAGAAAGTATTTACGTGTGTTTAGATCGGTTATGACCTTCATTACCTTCGGAAATTGGCCGGTTTTTTATTTTTTTTTGGGGGGGGGGCGTTTTCCGTAAAAAATTATAGCTAAGCGAATACAAAATACAAAAAAAAATTGAAAAACAAACTGACCTGACTTAACCAAACCTAACCTAACCTAACCTAACTGACTCTCACCATATGATGGAATCAATTATTTCTTACCTTGGTATTCTTTTCTTTAAACAATCCCATTTCCTACCACTAATCTATTATCATATTTTAATAAGACGTCTAATTATAAGATCATTTTCATCTATTACATTACCGCCGGAAATGTATATTAACGGAGATAGCAAATCCAATATTTTCTCGATTTTCTTTCATTAACTTCTGCCATTTATCACCTGCCTCACCTCCAACACTGCATGTCTCCTGTGTCTCCTTCATAAATCATCATGCACATGTGTTCCCGTATACATCTCGCTGCTAATCAAAAGCCTTTTTTTTTTGCAACCAATTAAAATGATTTGGGGTTTAATTCGCAGTATTTTTGGACCAATCAACATCGATTTTCATTTTGTGTCTCTCATATTTCGAAATTCAAGTTTAGTTCCGACCATGGAATTCTGCGATGGCTGTCACTTAAAGTATATGGAGCTGATTGCGAGTTTTTGGGAAAAAAACGAAGAAACTATAGCATTTTTTTGATCGCATGGTGTTCTTCCAACCTCAGTAAAGCGTCCGAAGAGCAAGACTGAATGTAAATATTGCAAAGACCAACATATGTGGCGTTGAGTAAGAATCTCAGAATCCAACGACGAACAAGAACCAGGCCAGTAAGGTAAGAAATAGGTGATTCCATCATATGGTGAGAGTCAGTTAGGTCAGGTTAGGTTATGTTTTTCTAGTGTGTTTTGGTGTATTTTTATTCGCTTAGCGATTAATTTTTTTCGAAAAAGTCGAAAAAAATTCAATAAAAAAACCCGGCCAATTTCCGACGGAAATGAAGGTCATATTAGGTCGAAACACACACAAATACACTAGAAAAAATTATTTTTAACTTTCTAACAGATGGGGAAGTGGAAGTAAAAATTTACCCTTACCTTATTGAACGAATTACCACAATGTTGGTCTTGACGATATTTACATTCGTTCTTACTCTTAGGACACTTTACTGAGGTCGGGAGAACACCATGAGAATCGAAAAAAATGCTATAATTTCTTTGTTTTTTCCCCAAATCTCGCAATCGGCTCCATATAATTGAAGTGACTCCCATCGCAGACTTCCATGGTCGGAAATGAATTTGAATTTCAAAATATGAGACCCAAAATAAAAATCAAATTTGATTCGGCCAAAAATACCACGAATTAAACCACAAATCATTTTAATTGGTTGCCCCCCCAAAAACGCTTTTGATTGGCCGCGTGACGTGTATGGGAATGCATGCGCGTGATGATTTATGAAGGAGACACGCAGTGTGGGAGGTGAGGTAGGCGATAATGGCGGTAGATTAATGGAAGAAAATAGAGAAAGATTTGGATACGCTATCTCCGTTATTATACATTTTAGACGGTAATGTAATAGAAGAAAATTATCTAATAATTAGACGTCTTATTAGAATATGATAATAGGTTAGGGGTAGGAATGTTGTGTGCGAAAATGCAATAATACCTTCATTATTTCCACAGATGCTCTGGTAAAGGTGTAGAAGAGGGTGACCACCAGAAGTTGTTTGTTGATTTTATTGATTTTTGCTGTACAGCTCCTCCTTGACTTACGACCTACTCGACTTACTACCACCCGCACTTACGACCTGCCTAAGTTGTACCAAAATTCTGTCAAATTACGTATTTTCGAGTCCCAACGTCAGTGATTGCGCTGTGTACCGTATATCACTGCCTATAAGACTACAGGGTATATAAGACAACCCCCAAAATTTCCATTTAAAAAGTAGGTTTTTGAGCTCTATTCGCTGTATAAGACCAGTACCCCAAATGTGACACTTACCATTGGGAGCTTACTGACCCAGTAGTCCTTTACCAACCATCCCACTGACCAGTGCTGTTTACATATCCTTGGTAATTTAAAATAAGGCCAATTCACTTCAAGTAATGGCATCAAATGTTACCGGATGGTGTAATGTAAACACTAGTGACGTCACTTAAGCGTCTGTTATTTAACTGGAACTAATGTTGGTGTCGAGTAAAATTTTTCCATTTACTTGAAATGGATTTACCGATTTATTTGTTTATAGTATACTGTTATATATTAAACACACTGCAAGTATTTTCTTTAATTTATAAACTTGCTTCTCGACAAAGGAAGGCTATACCCGGTAGGTGAAATTTACCTGCTACATTTATGGTTGCATCATCATTAAGGATCAAACTCCGAATCAGATGACGTGACTTCGGCTTCTTCATTCTCAGCCTAAATTTAGCATGAAGAAAACTACCACTGTCGGTAGTTTCAAGAATTATCGCAGTCATTTACTGAATATTCTTTGTAAAAAAATAAATTTTAAATGAATTATTTATAGGAGATAAGTATTATGATCAGTAAATATACCGGTTCTAGGGCTTAAATTCCTTACTATTTTAGTAAAAATCAAGAAGTTTATACTATTCAATAATTTTACAAGTTTAATATTCAATTTTTTAGTCATTTTAACAATTATTGAACATAATTGAAGGTAAAGTGACTAGTTTAATGCGCGGCATCCAGCCTCTTAACACAGCAAACAGGAGTTAGTCTCTCTCTGTTTTCACTGGAGGTAACATCTTGCTTGAGACTCTCTTCAACTAAACGCTTTTTTTCTGTGTTTCCAAGCAAATTATTGGTCATTTTGAAATATATGTTACATATTGACAATATATAATGCAGTGCAGTGTTGATTTAAAGAAAATAATCTTGAATTACACCAGAGAGCTAAAATTTTATAGATGAAATGGCACCATGGGGTGACTTCTCTTCCACCCCAATGCCTTCTCTTCTTCCTTCTCCTCCACCCCATTCTAAATCCCATCATCATCATCATCCAGGAGCCTTCTACATACAGTACACACCTCAAAGTAAGTGAACTTTTCTACCATTTTTGTTGAATTTAGGAAATTTTCGGTGAGCTGGAACCAATTACCCAAAAACCCATTGAAACAATGGTTTCGGTTAACGAACTTTTCGGTTAACGAACGACCTTCTGGAACGGATTGAGTTCGTTAACGGAGGGGTCACTGTAATCCCATTCGGCAACAATATACTGTACTGTATTACAGTACCTGTAATGTAAACACAAGACACTAGTAAAACATTCACAACAAATGTATTTATAACATATACTGTATGTAGGAATAAAACCTAAATTACGGGTCATTTTGTAATTTTGTCTTCTGTTCAGGACAGTGTAACCAGATATTTTGTCTCAAACACGAACCGTTGGTGTATACTTATTCTTGTGGCCGACTGTACATGTCTTTTAATTTCTTTTAATTTTTACTCTAAAGAATATAAATTTTGGCTTTCAGATCTACAATGACGAAGAGTGCCAGGGCAAAAAAAAACAAAAAGGCAGATTTTGCAAAGGTGAAGCTGAAGGTGGGAAAAAAAATAAAAAAAGCTCAGAATGAAACTCGCACGGATTTCAAAGCACGGAAGATTATTTTGAAGGAGCAACTGGAAAAAAAGTCTGACCAAACTCTTCTCACCAAAAAGAAGCACAATATTAAGGTATGAAAAATCTGTTATAAGACAGTAAGGAAGTATGTTTGTAACAAAGGCATCTTGTGTATGATGAATCAGATTATCTTGTCTGATCTGTCTTAAAACACTATAGCAGGGACGGTACCTTCAGGGTTGAATTGATGTAAATCAGCAGAAAAATAAAGTAGAACATTATTTTTTATTTGATTTTCTCTTATCATTTTGATAATTTAAATAAGTTTGTGTTGCAGTTTTCTTTCCTATAATGAAGAAACAGTTGTTCAAATTAGCACCATCTTAATTTATCAATTACAGGTATTTGACCCATTGTGTCAATTAAATGGATTTTTTTTTACATCTCATGAATTATTAAAAACTTGTATTTTAAGAAGACACCCATAAAAAATTATGGTTTTTGGGTATCCAGTACTGTAGTTTGTAGACAAACAGCTCTGGTAATTGGTAATTGGTAGACTTAAAGAAAGTGGAAAATGGCCATGTGCTTTCTGTAAGAAAGGTGTTGGCAGCAACCTGGTGATATGCAGTAAGTATAGAAGGTGAGTACATAAGAGTTTGGATGACACACAGCAGGATGTTGCAGACTTTATATGTTCTGTGTGCACAGAAAACCATTTGGCCTTAGCAAGGGAGTTGCTGCCTTTGTTAACAGCAAGAGTACCTTCCTCTGCATGAAAGGGAAGATGTGATGTTGCATAGCAGTGAAACATGAGCAGCTAAAGATGATTACATAGGCAGACTTGAATGAGCTGAAATGAGAAGGGTGGGGTGGATGTGTAATGTGACACTGAAAAATAAAATTTGTGTAGAGGTTGGGTGAGATGATTTGGACATGTGGAGAGAATGGATGAGACCAATTGGGTCAAGAGATGTGTCTCATTATGGAGGGGGGGAGAGCTAGGGGCAGGCCAAGAATGACACAGGGAGAGGTTATAGGAAGTGACATTAGAGTTAAGAACTTAATAAGAGGTGACTGCAAGAGACCATGGATAACTGCCACCAAGTAATTTTGGCTAACCCATGTAAGATTGGAAAACGGCCTTAAAACATTGATGATTGTATCAACTGCTTCACCTCAACTCATGGACCATATCTGTAACTCACCCTAATATTATCTGATTTTATAGCTAGATTCTTGCCTTCTCAAAATATGCTGATAATTTCCCTGTTTCTTACCTTAACTTAACTTGTTTTATCCACTTGCTGATTACCTGCATCATCTTTCACAAGTTTCATAGCTTGACCTTTACCTTTCACTATGGTATCTGTTATTGAATGGGCCTAACCAAACTCACGACCTTCTTAATACTGTATCAACATCTTTTTTACTTCCAGGCAATTGCTTATTCCATAATGTTGTAACCTCCATTTGAAAATGGGGCAGTGCACCATCTTGCTGAAGTAAAACTTAAGCTTTGTCCTTGTCATCTAACAGCTGGGCATTAATTATGTACCTGATTGTTGAACCAGGCTTAGGGGACCCATTCCTTTGATAGCCCCTTTAATTTCTTCATCTGGGGTTAGGTAAAAAATTTATTTTTTGTTCCACCAATGATAGCTGTTTTGGAAAATTTGAAGGAAAGGATGATCTAGGTCTTCAGCAGACAACTCTTCAGTGTGGGACTCCAGCAGGTCAAGGATATCCTCTTCTCCTATGTCCTTGGAACCCATCGCCCTCCACAGTTCGTGCATGCTTAACAATCTCAGCCACTTCTGGGGGGTTGTCAAAGCCGGTGACGGAATGAACGCGGTCTTTCCACTTCTTTGCCGTGTCTTTCACCTCGTCCCAGGAACTCTTACTGTTGTTGACAGCGTGGAGGATGTTGTCGCCATGCCAGAACTCTTGAATAGATGACTTGTTGGGTCTGTCAGTAGCATCTAATAACTGAGTGAATATACGCTCGAGGTCGTACATTTTAAAAGCAGCTATGATCCCCTGATCCATAGGCTGGATCAAAGCAGTCGTGTTCGGTGGGAAGAACATCACTTTCACATTCGGGTGCATGTCGTTAAGGCTGGCAGGGTGACGAGGGGTGTTATCCAGAAGCAACAGAGCCTTGAAAGCCAGGTTGGAGCATTGGCAGTACCTTTCAACCTCCATGCAAAAACACTTCATGAACCAATCCTCAAATATTGACAAAGTCATCCACACCTTGTTAGCCTTCCAGTGCACTAGCATGGTTGAAGTGCTGGGTCCCTTGAAGTTGTGTTGATTCTGGGAGTGGTACATCATCATGGGCTTCAGCTTGAAGTCACCTTTGGTATTGCCACACAGCAGAAGGGTTAAAAAATCCTTAGCTACTTTAAAACCTGGAGCAATTTCTCTTCCTTGGAGATAAAAGTTCAGCTGGACATCTGCTTCCAAAACAAACTTGTTTCATCCATGTAGCATGTACGGTAACCTCCAGCTGTTACTGCTGCCATCAACACGGCCGGGAAAGCAGATGCAGCAGCATCTACACATGCAGCTTCACTCTTCAGCTTGAGTTAGTGGAGGTACTGGTATTTCTTGCAGTTCCTGAATCACCCCTTGCTGGCTATAAAGGGCTTGTTGTCTGAGGGGCCTGCCTCCAGTTGCTCCAGTCTTTTTTTGCAGACAGTGAAGTAGACTACTGCACAGCGGCTTTAATCTTCTCAGCATTCTTCTTGATGGTATGGATGGTTGACTAGTTCACAGAAAAATCACATCTGACAGAAGTAGAGACTGGCCTCTCTCTTGTCATTGAACAATATCTAACTTACTCTCGAGGATAAACATGGTCCTATTCTTATTTGCTGGAGTGTCCCTAGGCAGAGTGGCACTTAGAAAACGTGTAGGTGGAGCCAGGGTGACAAAAGCAGGTGAAAAAACAGAAGTTAATCCAAGCTAAGTTTTTGGTTGTAGCCTGACCAAGCACTAGCTAAACTCTGGGCCCACTCTACCCATGGACTGTAATGGACTTGACAGTTGGCCTGTGCAAAACTTTTTCACCCGTGTTCAAGCAGATAATAAATAACCTATTCTAGCAAATCCGCATTGAACAAACCAAAGTTAAGGGAGGGGGAAGTGTATAGTGTATGCATTAGTATACTGTGAACCCTCACTTTACGTGGTCAATTGAACCCACGGCGGCCCGCATAAAGTGAGAAACGCGTAAAGTGAACAACATAACATATGGGATTAATTTAATAGAGACCGGGCCGACCCCCAAACTCCACTTTTTCAGACACAATATGTACGTTGTAGTAAAAATAACTTCTTAATTTTATGATGGTCTGCACACACAATTAATAATTAAGAGAAATATCAATAATATTAGGTTTTTTAACACTTACATTAATAGAAAAGATGGCTGGGCACACGGGGATGGGGGGTTGGTTCCGAGGCAGAGGGCAGATTATTGGCCCTCACCTGTATCACTTGTATCAATTGTATCACTATCCACCACAGAGGCTTGCAGGGCCTCTTTGTCAAACCCCTCAAAGTCCATATCCTCACTATCATTATCACTATAACTGACTTGGGCCGGCTGTGGTGGGTGGCGGGTGAAGAACTCAGTAATGTTTTGATGACTGGGCGACCTTGTGCGCACCCTGCTCGCACCGCTCTCTGCGTAAAAGGGTACACACACCGCGGAAAGTGAGCATTCCGGTTTCGGCAGGGTACCGCGTAAACGTGGAAACGCGTAAAGTGAAACCGCGTAAAGCGGGGGTTTACTGTACTGTATTTTGTTTATTTACATTATATTGTACACCCGGTAAAAAACTGCCGTTACAGTTCTGTGCGAAACAAACTGAAAATTGACACTACAGAGTGTTTCAAAAAAAACCCTAAGGTATTCCTTGCATTGGTAGCCCTGGGTTCAGCCACACGTGCTCGAAACAAATGATCGGCACTCTGAAACAAGTCAGAGTTAGGGCTGCCACACTAACACAATTTGAAACTTGATGGGAACTCTATGCTTCATTTCTCCATGTCGAATACACATTGTGGGTGGTGTTGTAGCAGCCTAATATTGTGATTTATGTAATTAGTGCTACCAACATTTCCTGATATCTTACATAAAGAATGTGTAGTATGTTATATGAACTGTGGAGCTATTCAGATGTTTCAGAACAGCATGGTATATTTTCCAATATAAATAAAGAATGACATAATGTGGCATTAGCCCAAAGTGAAGTAGCAATACAAATACAGATTCAAAATTCAGTTGCAAAATAATCTTATACCTTTACTGTATCAACTACCGGGTAATTCTGCCAAACATATAATGCATTCCTATATGGCAACTCATCCACTTCCATGGTTACTGTAGTCTACGGTGTGTGGAATATTTAATATAAAATACAGTTTAACTTATCTAGTTATACTGACATTCTCCAGTCATATTGTAACAAAGTAATTCAATATTGTCAATGAAATAGCTAATTTCGGCCTACCAAATTAAGTACGAAATGTCTCGCATTCAGGCCTACCAACCCTCGCGAGAGAACGGGAGTGTTCAGTTGGAAAATCATACGACCCCACCTGTAAGGTATTTTTTTACTGAGTGTACATGTACATTGTTGTTTGCGTAAATAAATACAGCTCTGTATCTGTCTGTGCAAGTTGTGTAGTTTGTACTCTTGGAAAACTTTCCCCAGCACTTGGATACATTCCAAGAATGTGCAATTTTTTCCAGGGATAAGATTTTCATCTCAATTCCAGGAAATCTCTCATTCTGGAAGAGTTCTGCACCAATTATTCTAGTTAATGGGGATATTACTGTATTGAGTTTGTGATTGTGTGGAAATATGCATTACCTGTATACTGTAGTACTGAATAATGGATGGGGTCACAAGTTGTAACACAATAAGAAACCATAGGAAAGAAGCTTTTGCTAGTGATTACTAACTTTAAATACAGTACAGGTAGTAAGTTTTGTTTGTTGTCTCAATAAGCTAACATTTCTATCATGTGTACGTAATTTGTTTAGTAGAAGGATTTTGTTTTGATATTTTGCAGGAATTGTTGTCAAGGCTGAGTCACAGTAGTTCATATGTGCGTCAAGATGGTGTAACTGGTTTGCTAGAAATAGTGAAGAAAAATCAGAAGGCTGATTTGGAGCCTTTCTTGCCCACTATGATCCAGGGAGTGGCACCGAGCATCTTTGACACTGACACTCTCATCAGAACCTCTGCCATAAAATTCATGGATGCTCTTATTTTGAAAGTAAGTAATGATTTTGTGAAGATGTTTATTATTTAATTATGTTTATTACCTTGATGCCTTTCACTGGGCAGCTGTCATTATTGTGTATGTTGAGAATGAAAGAATGATCCATCATGTCTTATCCTCCTAAAGCAGCTGGGGCTGATCTTAACTCTTAGGAATTTCTTTTGCATTTCACATAAGGAATTAACATACCCATATGGATACTTCATGCTGTTCACTTTTTGTGTCGTGTATTGCAAAAATTGGGTATTTATTTGTGGAAATTTTCAGTCTACAGTAATATAGGTAGAGGCAGAGGTTTCCTTTACATTAAATCAAAACGCCACTTATGTGTGTATGATCCTGAGACTGTTAATACCGGCATCTTTCTGCTCACTAGAACACTTATTTCCAGTAAGTTTTAGTGACACTACAGTACAACATCCCAAACACTGAACTACCGTACTTCCTCTTCCTCTTAGTTTTTTTCTAGTCTTTCTTCCCCATCCTCTTAAATCTTTCTTCCTCTTCCTCTTAAGTTTTCTTCTTTTTTCCTCTTACTCTTATGTAAGAGGAAGAGAGATTTAAAGGAATAGGGAGAAAGTGTTGTTTGGAGCTTAGTACAGTATCTAGCATATGGAGCAGTGCTTTCCAAACAGGGATAAGACCCAGTCTTTTTATCTTAGTTTCTTTCCTTGTGGAGTTATAATAGTGGTTTAGTTTGTATTGTTAGACATTTCCAGAGAAACATGACTTGTAATAAAACATTTTATAATGCAGAATATTTCCCCATAAGAATTAATATACTGTAATTAGGTGTATATGCATTCCAACATGTACTGTACAGTAGTGCATGTCAAACTTATTTTATTCGCTGTTTATGTTTCTCATACTATTTAACCTCATACTTTCAGGTTGGTAACAGCATTGAGCCATACTTCAACATTGTGGCAACTCACTTGTCTTGTGCTATGGTACACCTCAATATTAACGTACAAGGAGATTCTCTCAAACTGATGAGAGTACTCACTAGGCACACTCCTCAACTCATCGCCCGCCATGCTGATACACTGCTGAAGAACTTTGTTAGCCTTATTTCCCGGAAGGTATGTTAATTATTTTTTAGCTTGTTTGCTCCTTCATTCTGTGAGTCATTCCATATTAATTAATCAAATGATGTACAATAACCTTCTCTAAATTTAACCAAATTTTCTCCCAATGGACAACTGTTGAACAATGTTGCACGGTGTCTGTGAGGAAGTAAAGCCGGGTGGCGAGCGATATGTTTATTGTGTAGAGACTGGAATACAACCGACACTCATAAATCATACTGGCTGGGTGTCTGCCCGTGACTGCTGGACAGTTGTCGAACTTCTTGTACGGCAGCAGAGATAGAACCTAATGATGTCAGGTATAATAAACATTATGGGATATCCCACAATTTTTTATTTTTTTTTTTATTTTTTTTCAGACTTTCATCTCTATGTACAGGTAGATCTCAAGTTACAGAAAGGGTTGCATTTCTAAAGAAATTTCCATAATATGAAAATCTATAACTCGAATAAGTTTTTTCACCAACACGGTTAAAAATTGCGATGAAAGAAATGACATGACACATAATTAATTCACTAAACTTGATTTGATTTAATTTTTTTTAAGGAAAACAATAGTTCAAACTAAGAATGATAATCATAATCATGCAGTGCAGCAATACAGTTCTAATAAGTTTAATCCAAAATAAAACGTCTTCTGCTAACAAGATACCTTGGGGGTGAGTACTGAGGGTGATGGTGAGGCAGGATGGTGGTGGATGTAGGGTTACTGGAATTTATTTTTCCCCAATTAACCCTTTGGCTGTGGTAGGTTACCCTAAGCTGAATAAAATCCTCTGGCAGTAGCCAGAATAAAATGGCAAGTGCGGGAATGGTATTTAAAGGATTAATATCCTTACGTGTGCACTAATCCCAGAATATTTATGAGAGATACATTCTAGGAGTGACTGCTAATCTAAAAATCCTCGAATATCATTACAGGAATACCTCGCTATTCGCAACCCAGCTTATCCGGAATTTATATTTTAACACCCTTATTTGATATTCACAACCCATACCCCACTTTTTTGCAAAGAAAAATTACTGTACTGTAAGGACCTGCTTGGTTTAGAAATTGATTAAGTTCACTGGGACCGTTCACATGTAGCTCACACAGGAGACAATCACCCATGCCTATGTATCTGTCCTTCTAAACCCTGACATGAAAAAACGTTCTGAGCACATTAGAATTCTTGTGTAGCACTGGATCCAGGAAGAAAACTCAGGCTACGATTGCAAGTTTATTTGTGTGGCGAGGAGAACCGTCCTCAAGAGCACGGCGAGAGTGAGTGACTGTTCCGAGGCCACCCACGAGCGTATATATACCGGTTGACTGAATGAAGCTGTCTCGGCTCAAGTCTCGAACCAAGTTCAGCCACTTCAGCCAACCGACTCAACAACTGTTACAACAACAAAACAACTAGTTTACAATTTCATGAGCATATACAAAAATGTATTTAGGCATTTGTTCAGTTACATTTACATTAAAAAAACATGATTGTGTAATACCTATGGATAACAGTTTAAATACAAGTAGAGAATACAATAAATGAAAATTGGTATCATATCTCAAGGCATATATCTGAATAGAGAACATTGTGTAGTTATTCTTGAGTCGCTACACTTCATATGGTAATAGTAAATGTTTGTTTAAATGTTTATAAGTACCTGTACTCATTTGCAAACATTGTAGTTGTAGTCATTTTGTTGCGTTATATGGAGTGTACCTGTATGTATATAAAAAAATATGTTGCTACAGGAGAACGTCGATTTAAAGCAATTCAATTTAAGATTATTGATTTAAAGCGACACCCACAATTAAGGACACTGTTTTAATTTAAAGCTAATCTTCCTATTTTGCGCCAGTCAATCTGGCACATCTTATTTTAAAATTCACTCCTAATGTTTCTCTGGGCAGGCTACACTGTCCTAAGGCCAAAGCTGTACTGTACATGTACTCAAAATAATGTACTAAATGATTACTAATTTTTTTTTCTAGTGCAAACTATAGCATGTTTATATTCAAACTAATCACTATCTTATAAGAATTCCAGCAATATAAATTATATTCTCCCCAGTCACTTCTGTGACATTTTATAACAAAAAACAAAAACTCAATCTAAAGGACATAAATAAACAAATAAATATTTCACTAGACCTTCGGCGCCAACTGTCAAACATGTCACTGTCACAGTCACCCACCCCCCCCCCCTCTTCCCAGCCAGGGTTTGGTGGCTATAGGCTTACAGTATTTATCTTATATAATATCACAGACTAAAGTTAGGAGAATATATAATTTGCATTGCTAGAATCCTTGCAAGACAGCGAATAATTTGAATATAAACGTCATATATTTTGCACAGGAGATAAAAATTTTAGCCCTTGTACGTGTACTGTAGTTTCCACAAATATATACAGCTCTGTATCTGTCCACTGTCTGACGGTAGTTAAGCCTATGTAGCAACGATGCACCGTGTCAGATGCATAGTTTAGACATGAAAATATTCACCAATGCCCAGAAAAATTCCTTAAGATGTGTGAATTTTTCTGGGGATAAGAGAATTCGTCTCTATACAGTATCCAGAAATATCTCAAACCCAGAAATGCTCTGCACCAATTGTTCTGGCTAAAGGGGATATTACTGTACAGTGCACAGTATTGTACTGTATTGAGAGTGGTTAACTAAACTAAAAATTAATTACATATGCCGTAGTGTTTTAATTATCATAACTCAAGGTATTTTGACTGTGGGAATGTTGATATCTTTAGTATCTCAAGACTTTGATCTGAACCTCATCAAAAAATCAAATCCAGCAAAAACAAAACATCTCAAAATGTACTGTATACACTGGTCTTCAGCTTGTGATGTACGTAGGCCAAATGGTGATATGGTGATACAAGATGGCCGGCCTTTGTCTTCTACCATCTACTGTAGCAGGTGTTGCTAACTGCCACTCTCCTCTCTCTCCATGAAGGAGGGATTATATGCACTGTATATAATACATACACATGAGCCTACAGTAGGCATACATGGTCCACTGTGCTATGTTCAGTACTGTACAGTCACAGTCAAAAGTAATCATCCACTCCACTTCTTAACCCTTTTGCTTGGTCGGGTCATTTCTGCATGGTAAGTCATGTGGGGTGGAGAGGGGGAATGGTCAACTTGGAGGAGGGCTGTCTGTTGGTGGGGGGAGAGGTGTGGAAAGGTGATATGCAATGCAAGTTCATTAGAGTGGGAGGGGATTGAAGAAAGCAGGGAAATTAATGAAAGAAGGAAGAGACGAAAGGATGTAAGTTTTTTCACTATACAGTATTACCCCGCTTTACACGTTTTTTTTTTACGCGTTTCCACGTTTACGCGGTACCCTGCCAGACCCGGAATGCTCACTTTACGCGGTGCATGTACTCTTTTAAGCCGAGAGCGGCGCGGGCAGGGTGCGCACAAGGTCTCCCAGTCATCAAAACATTACCGAGTTCTTCACCCGCCACCCACCACAGCCGGCCCAAGTCAGTGATAGTGATAGTGAGGATATGGACTTATATGGACTTTGAGGGGTTTGACAAAGAGGCCCTGCAAGCCTCTGTGGTGGATAGTGATACAATTGATACAGGTGAGGGCCAATAATCAGCCCTCTGCCTCGGAACCAATCCCCCATCCCCGTGTGCCCAGCCATCTTTTCTACTAATGTAAGTGTTAAAAAACCTAATATTATTGATATTTCATTTAATTATTAATTGTGTGTGCATACCATCATAAAATTAAGAAGTTATTTTTACTGCAACGTAGGTATTGTGTCTGAAAAAGTGGAGTTTGGGGGTCGGCCCGGTCTCTATTTTAATTAATCCCATATGTTATGTTGTTCACTTTACGCGTTTCTCACTTTACTCGGGCCGCCGTGGGTTCAATTGACCGCGTAAAGTGAGGGTTCACTGTATTGTCTTAGGTTAACATGCTTGAAAGAGTAATAGATGAAGACTCGTATTTCTTGATTATTTTAATGTGTCATCCATTTTTTTATGTACAGTATAATTTTTTCATGTTATTGTTAATGCTTTAACCCTTTGGATGCGACATGCGGGTAAACCCGCCCAAAATATTATATTAATTAAATGCGACAAGCGGGGATATCCCACGGCCTTGAAAAAACTTCCCCAAATGAGACGACATGCGGACATATTATGTATTGAGGTATAGGAGTATTTCCTGAATGCAATATAGCTTATTTTTGTACTATTTTGTTTGATATTATCTGAATATGTAATACATATCTAAATTTGCTGTTTAGTAACCAAATTGATTAAATTTATTTGCCATATACCAGACATTGATTTATACCAATTTCCTGCATTTTTGGGTATAAATGTCATTTTTTCTCTAAAATTTGCACACATATGTGAATTTTTGTTCCAGATTTGGAAAATATACTAAAAGTTCTCTAGGAAAAACATATAGAAAATGTGATTATATGAAATTCATTTTTGGCAGGATAATTGACACTTTTCAGGAACCGGCGCGAAATTTAATTACGCACCTAAAGGGTTAAACAAAGATATTTATATATAGTACTATATAATAACGTTGATAAGAGGAGAAATATTGAATAAGAGGGTGGAAATCACATTTATTTTTAATATTTACCATTACAGGTCATACTGAATCTCGATAGCCCATCCAATGTCTTCCTCGCCTGTCAGTCGTGGTCTCCCCGGCCTAAAATTATATCCCGTAATTTATATGAATTAAGAGTTCAAATATATTTTGTTTATATTGCACAACCAAAATTAGTAATTTTAATATATCAAATGAGAGCAAACAATCAAAGCTACTCATGGCAGTCACTTTTCTAAGTTTCCTGACTCTCCCAGCAGGTTAACCAACGTCCTTGCAATTTCTAACCCGTTGTACCCAGCCACGCACAAACTGATAATATGCCCTTGCCTTGCCTGTCGATGTTCTTTCGCGTCTATCCTGGGCTTGGTGTGGAGTAGTGGTCAAACACTATTGCCATGTCTTTAAAAAAATTCACCACTTCTTTGGTGCACTCCTCAACACTCAAGGAAGCAGTTGTTTTGAAATGATGGAATTAGTGTTGAAATGAGATAAGGTGGTGGTGTAAAGGAATTTTGTGGTGTGTGTTAAGGGCTGCAGTCCTATACCCAATATTTCCCACTGAAATACTGTACATATAATGATATAATGCTATTTGATGTTGTGTGACAATTCTCGGTCAACTTTATTTATTTATGATTGTTTATTCTGTGTTGAAAGTTATTTATTTATTTATTTGTATTCACTTTTTTTTTGAAAGTTGAAATATTTTAGTTGAAGGGAACCTTGACTCAGTTGTAATAAGTCATTCTGAGGCAGGAATCAGTTCAAGTTCATGTTACCAGTAATAAAGTGTCACCAAATGTTGTATTTTGATCAATATCGCTACCATTACAGGCCTCCAGTGCACAGATGATTACAAGAAGTAAACCAAATAAAGTGGACTTCAGTCGTCTTCTGCACGTCAATCCCAACAACAACTTGACTGCTCACAAGTGGCGGTTACAGTTACTGCAGGAACTGTCCAGCTTCCTGGAAGCCATCCTTGGGGAACAAAGGCGTGTACAGGCACAAGTACCCTACACTCTTTGGCAGGTGGGTGACTCAAACCTCCTTGACAACCATTTTTTCATATGATAGTGACATTTTGCTTCTATACCCATTTAATTATGCAAAAAATGATTATGGTAATGTAGTTGTTGATATTGAGGAAATTAAGGATGCTTGAAGAAAATACAGTACAATGATCATCTGATGAATGAGGAGTTCAGCAGGGACAGGAACAACCTAGAAACAGCAGAGTCAGTATAGGGATTGATTGAAAGAGAATGAGTAATGAAAGCAAAAGACAAAATAAAGACTGAAAGGCTGTTGGTCACTATGGAATAGTTTTAGAAATGCTGAAAGTAAATTACTGTGGTGGCATGATGATGGTTACTGAATTGACTAAAACAACTATGAAGGAATTACAGTTCCAGCTGACTGAATGAAGAGCATGATTATGAATATTTAAAAGGGTGAAGCCAATGCAATTGAATGTGGAAACTACTGTACAGGGGCCTGAAGCTGTTAGATCTAGTTTATGAAAATTATGGAAAGAATGTTGTAGAAATTGATAAGGGAGTGATTGAACATTAATGAAATGCTGTAATATTAGTTTATTGTTCAATCTATTTATTATTTATTTATTTACTTCTCTTTCTTTATTTCCTCCTTATTTTTTCTGCTTATTCTGTTTCTCATTTGTAGGGTGAGAGAGGGGAATAATGAATAATAACTGGATGAATAAAGGAATCGGGATAATTGGTGTACTACTCACTTAATTCATTACAACACACAGATCGTAGGAATAAGGGAGATGTATTTGAAGGAGGATTAACAGTCAGTATTCATTTAAAAAAACATATACAGCATGCCCTGACAATTCACAGATTTTAAATTCATGGACCTCAATTATTCGCGGATGACACTTGGATGTACTGTACCCTAGAATGTCTAAGGGTAGTTTTAAAGTTGCTGGCATTTTTGCAGTTTGGACAGGGAGCCATTCATTCTAGAGACAGTAATTTCTTTTACCTGTATTGTAAATGCATGTGTGTGTGTAGACACACACACACACACACACACACACACAAAACACATGCAAATAAATAATAATGGGAAAATCCTCTCACAAATAATCAGAAACAAGACAACAATATTTAAAAAAAATGTCAGAGTCTACCCTCAAGTCAACTCAGGGCTTTGTTTAAAGTCTTATTTCTGATTACAGGGTATTTGTGAGAGGATTTTCCCATTATTATTTACTTGTATGTATTTTGTGTATGTGTGTGTGTCTACACACACACATACGGTATATATATACAGGGTGTTCCTTAAATACCTTTCATAAATCAGAGGGTGTATTTCTGAAGCATAACTAAAGATAAATAACCAAATTGTCAATTCTCAATATTTTTGGAGTTACAGCACATGACAGGTTTGGTAGGAATGTGATGAAACCTACAGTTACCTGACATAAATCCCCTTAAATTTCTACCTGTGGGGTCACATAGAAAGCAAGGTGTATGTTACTGTAGGGTTTGTATGTATGCCTGTATGTTATTGGACCTCCTACAGTTACAGAGGTCCCAAACCGCAAGGAATTGCGGTGCCGTGTACAGGACAGTGTGACAAACATTCGCAACACCCCTGGGGTCTTTGAACGTGTGCGACAGTCACTTGTGCAACGGGCTGAAGCCTGCATTGAACAAGAGGGGCGGAATTTTGAAAATTTGCTCTAAATGTTAATACCAGTACAAATCATATGTCATTATTATTGTTAATTGTCACTAGTAACAGTGGATGTTTCATGTACACCCCAAATAGGTTTCATCACATTCCTCCCAAACCTGTCATGTGCTGTAACTCTGAAAATATTGAGAATTGACAATTTGGTCATTTAGTCATTTATCTTTATTTATGTCTCAGAAATACACCCTCTGATTTATGAAAGGTATTTAAGGAACACCTTGTATACAATACAGGTAAAAGAAATAATTGTCCTGATGGCAAACACTTAAAGGGAATATACATATCTTTGCACACGAATAACAATGTAACCCCCAGTAGTAAATGTTATTCGTGGATTTGGCCATTCGCAGCCTTTTTGAGAACTAGACCCCTGCGAATTTTAAGGGCATGCTATATTCTTAATTAATTGTTTAAAGTGACCACATTTCATAATATGACATCAAAATTTACCTATAGGGTACACACAAATAACTGCCATGTTTGCCACGTGCCGATACTATGTCCTTGCTGTTACACTCCAAAGACCAGACTGATTTTTTAAAAGTGTGCACTTGTCTCAGCCAATCATCTTACAGATCACTATGATTGGTTACAGTGTAAATCTACACATGGCACTAACACTACAGGTGGCTTGGCACAACACTTCACTGGCTTTTGGTGTGAAACTTGTCTGTAACAGAATTTTATACTGTACAGTTTTATTCTAAAAAACATGACATTATCACAATGCAGTTTGGTTTCATGCCAGGTTAGGGACTACAGAGGCAATAATTATAGTCGGATAAATGTAAGGGAAATATCTAGGGAAGGGGAGAAAATTGTTCAACACTTTGCATTTGTAGGTTTAGGAAAGACATTTGACGAGGTATCACAGAGGTAGGGCAGTGGGAAATGAGAAAGTATGGGGTCAAGGAGTTGTCTTGTTCAAGTGGGTATGGCACTGCATGAAGGCTCAAGAAATGAGCAAGTTGAAATAAGAATGGTGATGGATATGTACTGTAATGTAACATCAAGAAACAGGAAACCCTGCTCAGAGCTAAGAAGATGTATGGTTATTGAGGGTATTGGTGAGGTTTTCCTTAGAGGTTTATACTGTACTATGAATGTTCCTTTTAACTGTAGATATAAGATTTCATTTAACTACCTATTTTAAGTTAAGACACTAAAACAGCATCCAAATAATTTTGTCTGGTACTAAGTGAACATATCTTACTGGGAACAACTTGTAACAGGGATATTGTTTAATGTTTTATGATGTTTTAATGTGAAGGGGTATATGTGCATGATTAATTGCTGATGTAATTTAAATCTATTAGTGAATGGGGTGTATCATCAATTAATTATTAAAAGCACATAATGTTAATAGCCTCACTCATTGTTCTTTCTTCATGAGGAATAAAAGAGAGCAATATTATCAACTGTCCATCAGTTGTGGGGGAACTCTGTTTAGTTATTATTGTATAGGTTAAGGGAAGTTAACTTATTCTTATTTTATTACACTGGACACAATATTTGATTATATGACATATCCCCTACATTTACCAGTAGCTTTTACCGTTGAGGGACGTCCTCACTCATACACTCGTACAATTACCAGAATTAACACTTACTTATAAAAGTGACTGCCCTTGTTGACATGCATCACCACCACCCCACAGCACTCACGGCTTCAAGTTTCATCCTCCCCTACACACTCCTAGGGCTTTTCCAAACCTCACAGGTTTAGTTTCTGCATTGTGAATGGTCGCACAATATTGTAGGCAGAACTGACTACAGTGGGAGGGGACGGACCATTGGCCTGACTACTCATGACGCAAGTAAGTTAGATGGGAGTTATAAACACAAGACCAAACATCTGTGCCTTCCTGTGGGAATGTGGGTGTTATGGGCTTGGGTGGTATGGATGGCCCGTGGTCAGTTCTGTTATGTGGGTGGCCCTTATGCTACAAATATATATTTTTGTTTCTCTGTTTTTTCATCATTTTTAGGGTACTTAATTTGTTTTTAATGTGCTGGTGGAATGTTCCTACATCTGGCAGGTTGGTAAGGGATGTTGACAGTGAGGGGAGTGAAGGGAATGTTATTTGACAGTATAGACACCTGGCAACCCCCCCCCCCCCTTCCACTGGTTTACCCATGAAAATTCCACTTTTGGATATTTCTGGGCTGCATGTGCATCTCTTAAACAAAATTTCAAATCTCTGTCTTTAAACCTGTAGGTGTGCATAGGTGTACAGACATACTAACAGACATTATCCTTTATATACAGTACCTGTACTGTATATATAGAATATAAATCGGCAAAAATTCTAAATTTTTCCTTATTTTTTTTAAAACTCTGGAAAGTTCCAGAAGAATTTGTTAGCCTTAATTAATCTTCCCTCTTGTAAAACTCATTCAATATTTTTTTGATTTTTTTTAATGCAAAAATTCTGTAACCTGAGCTTCTGTAACTTAAGGGAACCTGTACAAGGGGTAATTGGCAGAATTCACTTAATTGCTGGAGTGAGAAGAGAAGTCATAATTAAGAAACTGTGAGTATGATAAGAAAGTTTTCTTCTCAGAAGTATTTCCATACCAAGAAAATGACATGTCTCATATAACTTGAAAATGCTAATATAATTTAATATAATTTTCATTCCAGACCATTGTTGATGGAAGTTTACCACCAGTGGTGTGCGGAGACTCAGTACAGGGCAAAACACAAGAGTCTGGGGTCTTTTCCGATCCCTGGCAATTGGAAAAGTTCTGCTTCTCCATCATTCCTCTCCTCTTTCAGATTTGGGCTGAAGTTGATGTTAAGGAAACTAATGATAATACAGGTTAGTTACAGAAGTTTGTAGAGCCTTGATTAATGTTTTAATGAGTAAACCCTTGATAACTCGGCACCTATGGGGCTCTGACCTTGCCAAAATATTTGAAATTCCGAATTATCGAGGCACTTCCCCTACAATAATAAAACATTATATATCGGCCCATATACGTGTACATGTACTGTAATTATTAATATAAAAAATGACACTTACCAGCACTGTAGGCAAAGAATGAAACCTCATAGTAGGAGACAGAGACATGGTAGGTGACGCAGGTGGCGAATGTGATGGAGTGGGACTGCTATAAACAGTAAACAGTGTGGCACTTATGTATTCTACTGTAATTTGGTCACTTACAAAATAAAATGAATTTAAACAAAAATAATTGTGTTCTCTAAGTATAATTCAACTCTGAGTATGTAAATAAATACAGTAATCCCGTGTTTTTCTCGTTTTTTTTCGGTTTTGACCATTCGCGTTTTTTTTTACTAAAATATTATATATATACTGTACAGGTAGTCCCCGACTTACGTCCACCCGCACTTACGACCGCCTCAGTTGTACCAAAATGTGGTCAAATTATGTATTATTGAGTCCCAAAGTCAGTACACAGACAAAATTTTCATCTGTAATTCACTTTAAAATGGCTGGCAAGCTTAAAAGTGAGTGGTTTGTGGTGCTGAGAAGAAAAAGAGACCCAAATTTTTTATTTTTTATGTGTTATTTAAGCATTTCCGACTTACGACCATTTCGACTTACGACCTGGATGTCGGTCCCTAACCCCGTCGTAAGTCGGGGAGTACCTGTATATATAAAATATCATTTAAAAACAAAAATTTTAATTTCGCGCCATTTTCAATATTCCCTGTGCGGTGCGGCAAAGTGACGCCACCTTTTCCCGCCTCAGTCCACACGTGCCTACCGTACTGTGAATGTTACTGTGACTGCGTAAGGGCGGGCAGATGCTGGGACAGCAGGGAGAGGCTGGCAATGCGGGTGTTGCCGACCTCGGCGAAATATAAAAAATTTAATTACTTGTAAATAAACAATTTTTGTATAGAAGTGTGTTTACGTTTTTCCATTATTATACAGTACTACATTATGATTAGTTTCAAATAATGACGTTAGTAAATGCCGGTACAGTGCATCAGTGATCAGTGTGACCACTGGGCCGTGAGTGGAGAGCATGGTGTGGTTAAGTGCATGACCTACCTGAGCTGTTTGGTGGCCACAAGTACAGTGATTCCTAAAAGAGTATTCGCGGGGGTTTCAGGAACGTAATTCCCGCAAAAAACACGTGATTACTGTACTTAACTTATATCACTAAGGATATTATAATCCACCCGAGTAAAACCGTTTTCTTTATTACATAGCAAAAGAGTCAAAATTAAAATACAGTGGTCCCTCAGTTAACGAACACAATTCGTTCCACAGAGTCGCTCGTTAACCGAATCCATTGTTTCAATGGGATATTGGGTAATTGGTTCCAGCTCACAGAAAAGTACATACAAAGTAAAAAATAAATTGCAGTAAAGTACACTTACTTTGAGGTTCGTATGTAGAAGGATCCTGGTTGATGATGATGATGATGGGAATTAGAAGTGGGGGTGGAGGAGAAGGGAGAAGAGAAGGAAGTGGGGATGGAGGAAATCACCTTTCAGGGGACCCATGCTTGATGCAGTAATTTCACCAATAAAATTTTAAGTTCACTAGGTGTAATTCAAGATTATTTTATTTAAATCATCACTGCACTGCGCTATATATTATCAATTTGTTAACTAAATTTCAGAATGACCAATAATTTTAATGTAAAAATGCAAAAATATTCTAGACACCAACAAAATCGATGTTCACTCCACTGTAAACAAAGCCAAACTGACGCCTGGTGGGTGAGTCCTTATACATTAGAACCTCAGTGCTTTGAGGGATGGGAACCAATACTTACAGCAAAATTATATTTTCGTGATATATCATTTTATGAATTACCATAGGGAAAATGGGGTACAGGACTGGAGACTCAAAAAATAACCTTTAAGGCATCCCTTTGACTGAACATTGGTAGCAGTGAGGCTCCACTGTAATGTGTACAGGTGTATACAGTATAGCAATCTCCCTGCTAGCTGGAACTTTCCATTACCTGAAAAATAAAATTTTAGCATTCCGAGAAAAATCTCTCCTTTTTAGGCATGCAAATGAATTTCCGAGCGATTGCATCATGTACCGAGCATATGGGTGGGTAGGCTCAAAGTGCTTGTAAGCTATGATTAACTACTACTGTCACATAGCATGAATCTTTGTCCAAAATTATTTAAAAATAAAAAATAAATTTTCTTGCCAATCATGAGGTCCATTTGTTAATGTTGTGGAATGGTGTGGCATAGACCGTGTGGTTCCGCCAACCCAGCCCTCATCACAACAACATAGCTGTGCCGTGCTCAGTCATAATCATCATAGGATTAAAGCAATATTCCATTCACCAATGAATTGAAAAGGACATTAATAATTAAGGTCAAACAGTGTTGTAGGAAGGGACTGGTGGGTGATGGATGGCCAGCCTCACCTCACATATATACAAGATTACCACCAATACCACACCACGCCGCACTGCCCGTCAAATAACTTTACTGTCCTTTACTTTATCTTCTTTGACACAATCACTTCCCAACCAGCACCACCACAATTACTGCTCCAGCACTACCACCACAATCACTTCTCCAGCACTGCTACCACTACAATCACTTCACCAACACTACCAGTCCACCATAATCACTCCCAACACACACACACACACACACACACACACACACACACACACACACACACACACACACACACTAAATAAAGTAAAATTTTTCTTGGTCTCTCATTTTCTCTCGGCAGCTTGGCTCTTGGTGAGTCACCGAGTGGCTGGTGATGCTGGGAGCTCTCATACACCTAATAGCAGTGTGTATTGTCTCGGCTGTGACACACAGCTCCATTCAATTTTCGTGCCCCAAAAATACCTCCATTTGATGGCCCTTATCGTATAGATTTTTTTATAGAGTATATTTATTTAAATACTGCTTAAAAGTCATTCTTATTGATGCTGAACTATGGATATCGTAAAAAGAGATGAACACGGAGAAGGAACGTCAGTGATTGGGCACGTGCACGGCTTGGCTCCCTCTACGGTGCATTCTACAGTTAAAAGCGTCGACAAGATCCAGGAGATGGCCGGGTCTGCAACACCACTGATGGCTATGAAGGTGACGAGGTTCAGTGATGCTGAGATGGAGAGTATGGAGCGGATGTTGAGCACGTGGATTGACGACCAGACCCAGCGCCTTAAAACACCTTTATCGCAACGCATGATTCAACAGAATGCAAGATCGCTGTGGAAAGATATAACTAAAGATAAACCCAACGTACCTGAGTTCAGTAACAGCCGTGGATGGTTTGATAGATTTAGGAAACGTATATCAATCCACAACCTAAAAATACAAGCAGAATCAGCTAGCGCCGACCATGAACCAGCAGAGAAGTTCCCACCGTTTCTCGCAACCATAATTAAGGAGGGTGGGTACAGTCCTCAGCAAGTCTTCAACTTGGACGAGACCGGACTCTTCTGGAAGAAAATGCCTTCATGGACCTACATATCTAAGGAGGAAAAGACCGCACCGGGATTCAAAGTTGCCAAGGACCGCCTCACTCTATTGATTGGTGGAACTGCTGAGGGTGACCTGAAGTTAAAGCCTCTCCTTGTGTACTGGTCTGAAACACCCCATGTTCTGAGGGGGGGTTGTGAAGGGACAACCTCCTGTAGTCTGGCGTTCAAACCTTAAGGCTTGGGTGACAGGGTCTGTGATGCATGACTGCATGTTCAACTATGTGTCCGGTTGCATTAATCGCAATAATAAGGAAATTGATTTTGATGATAAAGCTCCGATGGTGATCGACAATGCACCAGGTCATCCACCAGCTATGGTTGACTGGTGTAAGAGCATTAAAGTTGTGTTTTTGCCTCCCAGCACCATGGCTTTGCTGCAACCCACGGACCAGGGCATCATCTCTACATTCAAGGCGCTTTACACTCAGCATATCATGGAGCAACTGATTGAGGGGACCGATGGAGAAGGGAAACCTACAATCCGGGAGTTTTGGAAAAAACATTACATCAGGAAAGCCATAAAAAACATCAGTGATTCATGGGAGGAAATAACACAACAGAACATGAACAATGTGTGGCGTAAGCTGTGGCCCGAGTGTGTGCACAACTTGTTGGTTTCCCTTCAGTGCCTGCAATAAGGAAGACTATTGTGACTCTTGCAAAGAAGGCTGGATTCGATGAAGTGGATGACGCTGACATAGAAGACCTCCTCGACTCTCACAATGAAGAACTTGCCAATGAAGACCTGATAGAACTGGAGAGGCTTCAGCAGGAAGAAATGCCACTTGCAATGGGAGAAGATGCAGATGAAACTCCAACACAACTCCTCACTGTACAGAACCTAAGGAAGCTGATTTCTTCATTTGAGATGGCGATGGATATGGCACTAGAAATGGACCCTAATGTTGACCGAAGTTGCACTTTCATCCACAATGTCAAGAAAGACATACGAGCATACTACGAGGTGCTTGAGAAGAGGAAGAATGCACAACAAATGACTCGATGCATTTATCACGGCCAAACCTTCAACCTCCAGTGCACCAACCACCCCACCTACATCCAACAGAAAACAGCTTTTAGGTAACTGTTCAAGATCAGTGTAAAACCACAGCCTTCAACAAGTGAACCACAGCCTTCAACCATTGGAGAACAACAGCTTTCAGTGCAAATTGACACCGATAATGAGTGAGGTGGCTGACGACCTTTGCAGTGATGATGAGAGTGAGATGGCTGACGACCCTGGTAGTGAGGAGAGTGAAGTGGCTGACGACCCTGGCAGTGAGGAGAGTGAGGTGGCTGACGACCCTGGCAGTGAGGAGAGTGAGGTGGCTGACGACCCTGGTAGTGAGGAGTGGCTGAGGGTGTGCTGACGACCCTGGCAGTGAGGAGAGTGAGGTGGCTGACGACCCTGGCAGTGAGGAGAGTGAGGTGGCTGACGACCCTGGCTGACGACCCTGGCAGTGAGGAGTGAGGTGGCTGACGGCAGTGAGGAGAGTGAGGTGGCTGACGACCCTGGCAGTGAGGAGAGTGAGGTGGCTGACGACCCTGGCAGTGAGGAGAGTGAGGTGGCTGACGACCCTGGCAGTGAGGAGAGTGAGGTGGCTGACGACCCTGGTAGTGAGGAGAGTGAGGTGGCTGAATACCCCAGCCTCCTCTCACTCCAGTAAACCTTCACCCTCTCCCCTAATGCCAAATTCAGCAAGCAAGCAACACAACACATCAGGGGTAAATAAACAGTCTACGTTTAAAACTTACCTCACACACCTACGCACATAAACATTCAAACACTCACACACTCAAACATGTAAAGTATTCTGTACTTGTAAACATGTACGCCTAATAATCTCAAAGTGTTTGTTATTGATGTTTATTTGATATTATGCCCTTGTTTCTTTATCTATTTCATGTTCTATATGTATTGAGTAAAACAAGTGTTAAAATCCGACGGCCGTGACCACCCGTATCTCCCCTATTTACATTATTTCTTATGGGAGAAATTGCTCCGCTATTCACAATTTCGATATTTGCAACGAGTTTCATGCCCGTAACCTTTGCGATAAGTGAGGCAGCCCTGTGCTGTATATAAATTTTTTCTTTCTCCCAATTTTACACGTGCAAGTATGAATACCATGATATATGTGGCTACCCTTCTCCCTCTTCTCATGTTCGTTCACAAAAACTTTTCGGGCTTCCTCCCCGTGTTTTCTGATTACTTTCAGCATGCAGGCCAGAGTTAAGTTTTCTCTTCAGAACTCTATTTTATTCATCTCCTCAGTAGCGGGTTCAGCCTTTCCAGACGAACTTTTGCGAGGCTGCTAGTCTTAGTGATCCTTCCGGACGCTGACCTTCCGGTCTTACTAGCAATCTAGAGTTATGTTGGGATGAATCTTGTATCCTCAGTATGGGTTAAATGAGAACCATTCAGGGTGGAATTCTCAGCCCAATACATCTTGCTAGAGTAATGGTAAATGATGTTTGCCAATGGAGTGCTATGGTAGCAGCTCAGTACTGTCAACTCTTCCGGGTGACTTGATGCTCACTCAGGCATCATCGCTTTATTTTCTTTTTCTTAATATCAGACACTACTGTACTTGTTTAGATATTGTGAACTCCTTCATGATCTTTACTCTTGCAATGCCACTTTCAAGCTTCTCCATTATTTATAACTTATCTGCAGCATTTTTTCTTTTTCCCTCATTCATTCTTCCTTGGGATGCATTTTGAACTTTTTACTGAGGTTAAAAGCTAAGAAAAATTAAATGGTTTGTGGACACTTGCTCAATGCTCTTCACCAAGTGGCAGATAAATACCAACTGACACCATTCGGTTGCCAGGCCAGCTGGCTAGACCAGATTAACCAAAAGTTGGATCATTGGGGTCCAAACAACCAAGGGTTCTCAGGATGTTCAAAGCATGGCAGTGTTGTTCATCATGTAGCAATACAATTAAGTACATACAGTATATCAGGCTTTTGAATTCCAATTTTTACTTCATTTACGTTCATTTGTTTTCATTTGTTATGTTTACGTTGTTTTTATTATAATGCACAGTACAATACATAATTTTATTTCTCTAGTTCACCAGTCAACTATTTCCTGCAGTGCCATAAAATATAGCTGGTCAAACATGTTTCATGAGGGGACTGGGGGACACAAGACCTAGGGTATTTACCTAAAGTTTCCTGACAAAACAGTATAGTAATGAGTTGTTCGTCTGTTTATAGGTGGTAATACCTTGAGTGGAGAAGGTGTACAGACCCTCAGCTGCATTGTGAGCATCATCACACACCTGTGGCACATTACACAACTTTGTACAAACCAACAACCATCACAGGTGGGCAACTGTTGTTGTGTGTATATTTCTGTTTTGTCTACAATAATTAAAAACTTGCAAATGAGGGAATGCAGTGTATTGAGAGTAATCAATTGATTCACATAACTTTGCTTTTCATGTACTTCTATGGAAAGTAATGACTGGTGACCTTCTCTTCCCTGCAGTGTACATGGTTCATGGTGCAGCTAAAATCTAAGTACATGTCCAAAATCATGTGTGGATTTCCATATTATTGCCATATGAGTACATCACAGAAGAAACTCAGGTGTGTATTGCAGTAGTGTATTGTGGTAAAACTGGTTTTACAATTGTACTTTAAAGATTGCACATGTGAATTTTGGTCAAAACCTTACAATTCATTGGAAATATTGATTGTCTTTGTGTACCCATTTCTACCATTATTTCATAAATTCAAACAGAAGCTTCACACATAAAATAAACTGGAAATCATAAAATAATAATAATAAGATAAAACAACATTCAAATACTGTAAATGACTGAAGTTCCTTGGCGGATCATCTATTTAGGCTGGAGCTGCAGCTCAGACACTGTGCATATTGGCAGATGTATGATAATCTGATTCCAAAGCTGAAAAAAAATTGTGACAACTCATACTTTATATAAAAATTTCATTATTTATTTATTTATTTATTTGTATTGCTATCAAAACAAACTGTTTAACATAAAAAATGTAAAATTGCTTCAAACATAATGTAAAAGACATCCATATAGGTGACCTCTTAAAGTTTCAGCATGGTGCTGCCAGACATGGAAATAGTATCGTCCTGCAATTGACAGCTTGACATTAATATTTTAATTTATCATTTCTATCACTTATCAGCTTACTAGCTGTTCGGGTGGTCAGTCTCTTCTCTGTAACAATCTTCATATTTCAGCGTTAGAACAGAAGGAAACTATAATACAGTACCTGGATAAAACTTGCCACTGCTTCTTCAATACTTCAACACTATGTCATCAGCATATAACTCCTAGGGCAGACCAATCTTAAAATCTTGCAATTGTGCATCTAGCACAATAATAAACAGAAGGGGGCTCATGAGAATCTCTTCTTGAATCTTACTTTCATTTCATATTCCTCACTTTCGTCATCATTTATTCTCATAATGGTTCTTGAGCCCCCATACAATGACATAACCTCTTGAACAAGACACTTCATGACCATTAACTTTCTCAGTGCCTATTGCATTACTTCATGAGACACCCTGTCAAATCCCTTCACTAAGTCTATAAATACAAACTACAACTTTCTCTCCTTCTTTGGATATTTCTCTTGTAGCAACCTGGCCATAAATATTGCCTCCATAGACCCACCCACTTGGCATGAACACCATATTGCATTTAACGTCCACTTTCTTCTTAACAAATTTCTTGCTTACGCTTTATATAACTTTCTTAACCTGATGTAACAGCTTCAGGCCCCTGTAGTTTCCACATTCAACTGCATCACCTTTACTCTTGTATAAAACCTCAGTAACTCAGACTTTAGTATATATCGGAATTCGCTTGAGTTGCTCTGATAAAAAAAAAGGTGTTTTAAAAAATGGGGAAGATTAATAAATAAATCTTTTGAAATGAACAACACTTACTGAATACTGTACAGTGGTCTAATCAGATTTGCTATAGGCCTACTGAGAACTAAAACACTTCCCGAGTATGTAAGCAGGCTGGGGGCTGATCAGTTTTTTTTTGCCCCATCCCCCCCCCCACATCCTGTGCAACGTGAACCGCAGAAGTGTTTACAGTGCCCATTAGGGAAGCATGCTAAGTTCATGCTTGCCTTTATGTCTCATGAGTTAAGGGCGTAGAAGCCTGAAGGGTCATAGGTTTTTTTGTCAAGGGTGTAGAAGCCTGAAGAGTCAATAGTTTTTATCATCAAGTTATTGGAAGCTCCAACAACTTTCCCTGAATACGAATTTGCAACTTTCGATTTACAACAGGTACCTACTTTACTGCTTGGTGAACAGGGACCAATGGGGGCTAGGAAGTGTGTCCAAACAACTTTCCACCGGCCCGGGAATCGAACCCGTGACATCTCGCTTGCGAGGCAAGAGCGGCTGATCAGGTGTAGCCACATTTGTCAAGTTTATTTATTTATTGATTCAGTATTATATTATCATATGATTGGCCTCTTATGGTTTATGGTTCATGATGATTAATATAACATCTTCAGTAATAGAGAAAAATCACAATACTGTATGTAATTTGTAATATGACTTAAAAATCAAAGGATAAGCTGTATCAGAAGGTTCTTTATTTAAGATGTGTTCATGTGAGAGCTTTCAGCAGACCAGCTTACATCAGGGGTTACAATAACACACTGTATAGTATTTGATATGAAGATACCTTCCTAACAACGTTATTTACTCCCTTTAAGTGTTATATGATGGCTCAGTTTGGCTACTTGTACACTTAGACAAATGATTAATGAACAAACCAGGGTATATGCAGATACCTAATAATTTACACTACATTAGTATTTATTAAGTGGTGATAAATACACGACTGTACTGTACTAATTTACTAAGTGTTGAAGACAGACATTGTGGTAAGCCTATCAGCTGTTTGCCCTTTGTAAACAAATGACTCATGGTGTTCAGTGTGGAATTCTTTTTTCATGAAAGCCGATTCTTTTGGGATACTATTTTATCAACCTCGCACCAAATGATCCTAAATTATATAAGAATTGTGGAAGAGAGGGGGAGGGAGCAACCCACTTGTGCTACCCCCCTTCCCTCTGCCAGCTGCTCCCAGATAAACATTCGTCTTCCACATACAATATACTCCTACACTTATTTGTTCTTGTTTTTATCTTTATTGTACTGTACAGTATACAGTTTTCTCTTTATTCATAAGACAAATTCTGTGGTTACTTACATATAACACTTTACAGTAAATAACAATCATCTTTGGTGACAACAATTGTTGACAACCAGACTTAGATGTCTGATTTTCAACCAAAAGAGTTGTTTCATATTTTTTTTTCTTGTTGATGTAATATTCTTTTGATAACCTTGTTATACAGCTAAAGACCTTAGTTGTTGAAGTGCAGTAGTAACATGACAATAACTGATTTTCTTTAAACAGTTCAGATAAGCAGTGTTATCTCCCTCCCCCCTTATACTGTATTCACTTTTTTGGGACTTTCGCATTTTTCGGACTGGAGTCTGCCCCAATTAGTCCGGTTTATCAAGGTTCTACTGTACCTGTATTCACAATCACTCTCTTTAGTCAGGAGATACTGCATGTTGCCATGAAGAATATTGATGAAAAATTGAAGGTTTGTGCAGATGTTGTGTTGAGGGATACTAGTTTTCTCTCTTGCTTAAATTTATCCTAAGCCACATCCTATTCCTTTCCCAGTTTTGTCTCAGAAATTAAGTCTAGATACAGTACAATGTTCTCTCCTCATCATCTTGAATATAAGTTTCGTATTTGGATATTCTAGAGTTCTTCATTTCCATGGTGTTTTGGCAGGTGTAGGTATATTGATCATTCCATGGAATTGTTGGTTGTGGTGGGGAAAAGTCTGGGTTCCCTTTATTATTCTTTTTGGTTTATCCTCCCTTCCTAACCCACATGCTATGTTAATGGTTAACTCATGGAGGCATTGGTAACTGACATGTCTCCAGTAGTACTTGTTATCCAGTGTACTAGTTTGGGGCTTTGATTACCTAAAGCTTCTTATCAGAGGTTCAAGAATATGGTAAAAAAAACTGATAAAAGAGAGTTAAGGGAGTTATAATTCAGCATACCTCTAACATTCACAGTTGGCCAAAAAAAGGTTCATCTCTTCCAGTTAACATTGGATTATGAGAAGCTGCCTGGGAAAAGATGTAAGAGTCAGAAAGGGAAGAGTGATCCTGTTATAACTACTTATTGCTTATTGTCATGTTTAGAAAATGTTCTCCATTACTCATTTGTTTCTTAAAAGTAAACATTGTTAGAGAGCCCTTACTCATGATTAGGGTATGAACTAACATGTATGCTAACCTTGTGATAAGAATAAGTTAGATTTGATATTAAAGATTTTTATTCATATATTTTTCTCGTCAGCAGATCAGGTGTCAAAAAGTTGACCACTGAGGGAGATTACAGTTTGAGGCACTGTGATGATGTTAATGTGTCTCTGGCCCTCTTAACTATGCAGCTGTCTTCCTCTGAAGTCTTTCAAGAGGAAGCAGTAAATTTCCTTTCAAGTGAGTGGCTTTATTAAGTTTGGAATGTCTATTACTTATTCTCTAGTGCTTATAATGTTCAGAGAATCCTTTAAAATGATTCTATAGTGTTTTTTTTTCTCTTTCTTTCTATTGTATTGCTAAACCTCTTTTAACATGACCTAACCCCTAACCCATGCCTACAGGTTCTAATTTTTCTAAGCCCTTGTATTCAGGGATCAATAAATTCAGCTTGCTGGGACTGAAAGACATGACAAAATGTTAAGATTTCCAGCAAAAAGACACTAGGTAGTGTTCTTGGCTCAGAAATCCATGGAAGGGTTGGGGACCCATGTCATACAATAATATGAAATTAAATTATGAAATTAGATTCCACATAAATATACATCCATCGGTTGCTGCGAGTTCGGTGCCTGCTGACTGTCTCCCCGACACGAGGGTAACCCGATCCGCGCTTCCGCCTTCAGGTTTAATCGCCGTGCTTTGCGCGAGGCGTGCCCTTAAAAACAATTCTAGCAGTAGCAAGTCTACGGACTTGATTTAAAGTTGTGGTCATCCTGCATCCCAACAAGACAACTAAACTAAAAGTGATTTGCTCAGCAGTAGTAAACATTCATGCAGCAAAAAGTAAAGGAAATAAACTTAACTGATACTTTTTGTTTGGTAAAGTCATTACTGATGGTCACAAGCACAAAAGATTGTTATTGACACTCACTCACTCTCTTTCTGGAAAAAACATTTGAATAATCCTTTTAATCAGAGCTTGTAGTGAATGATATAAACATAGACTTGTCAAAATAAATTGTAATTGATATAATAATTGTGAAACTGGGTTCCAGAATTACTTCGTGATGGTAATCAGGATAGACAGTACAATCTTGGTTCTGTGGTGACGATTTTGCTGGATTTACTTCAAGTAATTCCTAAATCACAAGGTGAGATCTTGGTTAATGCAGCCCAGACTTGCTACTCGAATTTCCACCCTCTCAAGAAGGACCGTGCGCTCTTGCTACAAATTCTTCTTGCTGCCACTGATGTTGACCATACATATCTGTGGGAGTAAGTATCACTCACCAAGGTATTTGTATTTATAGCCTAAGTTATGTTTTTATGAATGATAATCACTGGGAAGCTTTAGGCAACATCTACAAATAAAGATTCATGTACTTTTTTCTTACAAAAACAAAAGTAAAAAAGCTGTAACCAAAAAACCAGTTTCATTACTTGCTGTTGAAAAACAACAGAATATCATAAGTTATCATATGAAGACATACACACACACACTGTAATTTAACTACATCTCAGAGTTTTATCCCAAAGTAATATCTTATTAGCTGCAGAATAACAGATCTTTATTGTTTTTATTTTTTCACTTTTGGAAGCTTTATCCCACTATATTAAGGGGTAGCTGGAACCAACAGCAAACTCAAACTCTCTTTTGATTCCCTGTCATTGATTATCGTGTACTGATGTAACAGATGTGCCCTGCTTTACTGTGGTGTTCCCCTTCTATAACAAGTCCTCTTGATAAATCTGCTTTAACCCTACTACTTCACACTACCTAAGAGCATTCATCCCATTTAAAACTCAATGACAGCTTATTTTCTATGGACACTGTTGTATTTTGGATGACCATCCTTTTTAATTTTCCTCTATCCCTCCTTCCCTCCATCTCTGAATTATACTGACTTCTTCTTAGTATTTTTTTTCTTCTCATTCTCACAGTACTACAGTAGTACATCTCTTAACCCTACATATGTGGGATGTCCTAAGTTGAAGGGACTATCTGTTAGCCATTGTATACCTTCACTGTTTATGTACTAGCTGAACCAATGTGAAATTGTGTGATGATAACATTGAATAAATATCTACAGTAAAATCTCAAATTTGCCAGTAGTGTGGCAAGGTTGCATTGGACCTTGGGACCATGATCTCAAAATGCCAGGAATTTACAACACCTATGTATGAACTCAAAGGCCAGAAACAAATTATCTTATTGAAAAAAAACATTTTGATATGAACAAGGTACCACACCCTATTAGGCCTTATCAACCTTACATTAAAAGGTTGGAGTTCAAACTATGGGTGATCCTACCAGAGTAACAGATGAAAACCAGGACATGCAGGCATGCAATCCTTAAACCAGATTGTACTTAATAAACTTACTGGGCTGGCTTGATTAATTACATTATTTAAGGGCAATTGCAATTTAAATTACAACTACTCTTCTAAAGTTTACATTACAAATACAATTAAAATTACTTGGTTCATGATATACTCTCAAATTATTGTACAATTACAATTTCAATTACATATAATGTTGTAATTAATCACTGGTCTTCAAATTTGGTGCTTTGGAGATAAAATGGTTTTCTCTATGGATTTTGGGGCGCTGAAAACGAATATAACCATAAAAACAGTTGATTTGCTACAGTTTCCAAGACAAATTTATTTTCACATTTTGTATATACAGTATGTATACAATATATTAGTAACATATAATGGTCACTTATCCAGATTAAACCCGACGCTTTTTTGCTTGTCCCGTGTATTCAAGTTCTGGGGCATGATAAGGAATGGGGCGAAATCTTTTTGACAGTCACGAAACTTACACACTAACATTTTCAGCAAGGAAATTCTACTGCTGCAGTCTAGAGCCCAACAGTTCTGCCTTACTCTTTGGCAATTCCAGATCTCTGACAAGGTTGTTTAGCTCATTCTGAGTTATCTTGTGCGGTAAAGAAGATGTTAAGTTATGAACGAAATCAGGGTCTTGTTAAGTTGAAGGCTCACAGGTTTTGCAGGTTCTGTTGTCCTCTGACTCCAGAGAGAATGAGTCTGGGGGCTCAGGAATGGGTAGTCCTTCGCCGTGAGGTACCGGGCGTATAGCAGATGGTATATTCGGATATTGTAAAGTCCACTTTTTCTTCTTCTAAACACCTTTCCTAACTGGAGACCCCATGGAATAGTAACAATTGCTTGCATGATCTGTTGGCTCCCTCCACACCATAAAAATATAAAAATGGATAAGATGCCACTGAAACCTCAGATGTGGGTCGCATGACAACATCCATATTGAACAACAAGTATCGCAGTGGGCTCCGAGCTGGGTGACTTGGCCTACGAATATTGGACATGACTGATTCAAATGTGTGTCAAGTATATATACTGTAATGTATAAATGGTTTATTCACACCTATTTTACTTTTGTCAGTATTTCAGTAATCCTTCATAATATCCCAGTTTAATGTTGTACAATAATTGTAATTTAATTAAACTAAACAGCAAATTACAATTACTCAAAATACTTTTACTAATTACATTTAGCTTCAATTACAATTACTAATTGATCCAAGCCTGCTACCAGGTAATTAAGAGAAAATGTAAAATCCTTTTTTGTAACATGACCATTAACATTTTAGATATGCTAGTATCCCCTCCATCACATTTTATTTTTTACAGGCATTGGCCCACCAGGTCACAGATCACTGACCCACATCAGGGTGGGGGGGGATATAATAATAATAATAATAACAATTATAATATAAAATAATCATAATAACAATACATAAATACAAACATGAAAAAAATCAAGAGTGAGAAACAATATATGTACTGTATGTTGTGTTGTCAAAGTAAGAGAAACAATTGAGACCCTGCAATTGTGTAAATGAGGCAGAAAATCAGATCAGCAACCTGGGACTTGGTCACAATTTTTGTGATGACATATGGCAGCAGGGTCTACCATTAGACAACACATTATGCTTCCAATATCTTCTCAGGTGGTAGTACCTCCCTGTTTGATAGCTGCCTACAACCTATTATTTTTACAGTTTTTGTTCAATACAAACCCACCATAAAAGTTATTAATATATTCAAATATAAAATTGTACTGTACATTATCTTATTATATTATATTATATATAATTGGATTGTTTTGTTCACGCTAGACATGGAGTAGGGTCGGGATATATCGCGAGATAGGGTCCAAGGATGTTCGCTATATACTGAATCGCGATATATAATTACATGTAATCAATGGGGAAAATAGGGTTAGGTTCTGGAGGCCAATAAAAGTGACTAAACTTGACATAAAATGGCACAGTCTAAAGTTAGCAGAATATAAATTACATTGCTGGAATCCTTGCAAGACAGCGAAGAATTTGAATATAGACATATATTTTGCACAAGAGATAAAAATTCTAGTCATACGGGTATGTACTAATTAAGTACTAAAATTGTTGTCTATTGCGAAATGTAGCATGTTTATATTCAAAGTATTCACTATCTTACAAGAATTCCAGCAATGTTAATTATATTCTCTTATATTCATTGACTTGCAGTTGTGAATGAAGGATTTAAATGTAAAATTATGATTCCCAGAGAAATGTGTATGAGTTAATTCAGGGTCAGGATGTCAAAGGTCATGGTCACTTGATAACATAATGGTAAAAAAGTAATGAAATGTGCTTTTTTTTTAAACATAATATTAATCAGATGCTTTGCATGAATATTTTACCAATTTGGTTGTCATGCTGTAGATGAATTAATGTTACAGTCTTTGAATCTCTTGGCCTGAATCATTGTCTAAATCTCATTGACCAGGATATGTGTAAAGACAGAAACTGTGGTGTGTAAACTGTAGGTCAAGCTTACTCATCTGAGACAAGAGGTGCCACTCCACCACAGTGAAAGCTTGTATGAAGCATTTTAGTTCTTACATATATTTTTATGAGGTAGTAAATGCTTTATTTATTTTCTCAGTTGTAGAAATATTAGTGTGTGGGTGGATCAACTTGTAGATGATCTGGTCCGTGGTGATGTTCGGGAAGCCCTCCTGGATTCTGCCATCATCCTTCGTTTACGTGACAACACTAAATTCAAACATTTGGTCCTTACGAGTAGAGAAGAGATAAAAGGTAAGTTTCACATCTCTTTTGTGATTTAGTTAAAACTATAATAGTAAGGGAATCATCAGAGAGGTTAGACTAAGGGTTGAGTGGTGAATGTGTACAGCAGACCCGTGGTGTCATGAGAGTTCGACCGAGAATTATCATGAAATGTAGAATCATGATATATTGATCTACACTAGATACCGTATTTCAATAGGATAAATTGAGTGCATCGAGTGGAACCCCAAATCAAGAGAGCCTCTGCTGTTGGGAATATCATTGTACTGTACAGTGACCCCTCCGTTAACGAACTCAATCCGTTCCAGAAGGTCGTTCGTTAACCGAAAAGTTTGTTAACTGAAACCATTGTTTCAATGGGTTTTTGGGTAATTGGTTCCAGCTCACCGAAAATTTCCTAAATTCAACAAAAATGGTAGAAAAGTTCACTTACTTTGAGGTGTGTATGTAGAAGGCTCCTGGATGTTGATGATGATGATGGGATTTAGAATGGGGTTGGAGGAGAAGGAAGAAGAGAAGGCATTGGGGTGGAAGAGAAGTCACCCCATGGTGCCATTTCACCCATAAAATTTTAGCTCTCTGGTGTAATTCAAGATTATTTTCTTTAAATCAACACTGCACTGCATTATATATTGTCAATATATAAAATATATTTCAAAATGACCAATAATTTGCTTGGAAACACAGAAAAAAAGCGTTTAGTTGAAGAGAGTCTCAAGCAAGATGTTACCTCCAGTGAAAACAGAGAGAGACTAACGCCTGTTTGCTGTGTTAAGAGGCTGGATGCCGCGCATTAAACTAGTCACTTTACCTTCAATTATGTTCAATAATTGTTAAAATGACTAAAAAATTGAATATTAAACTTTTAAAATTATTGAATAGTATAAACTTCTTGATATTTACTAAAATAGTAAGGAATTTAAGCCCTAGAACCGATTAATGTATTGGCGGACTGTTACTAAAGCTGGTTGCCCGGTCAGTGCAAGCGAAAACATGTTGAGGTCGGTTAATAAGAACTTCGTTAACCGAATTTTTTTTCGTTAACCGAATTGAAGATCCTTATGGAAGGCAGTTCGTAAATTGAAATTACGTTAACCGAGGTGTTCGTTAAACGAGGGGTCACTGTACTTGGAGTGGTAGAAGAAGCACTTGAGGAGAGGCATAGCAAGTGTCCACATGTTATGGCGATTGAAAACAGAACGGCATAATAATCATGGCTGGCCTTGGCTGCCATCTAGTAAGATACAGGATACAGGGGAACTCTCACCTGTTGTCGGCTGATGAACACTGGTCCATTTGAAAAAAAAAAATTCTGGGCTTACTCGGCAAACTAAAGAGGTATGACTGCAATAAAAAATAAAGGGGGTAGTATAGGGTGGCAAAAAATAGAGAAAGCAAAGTATTGAACCATGAAATAACAACAATCTACTGTACAGTATATTGTTTGTGGTACTCTGAGAAGGAAGCGTTGCAAAGCTCGATTTAAAACTCAGAGTTGGAATTAATTTAAACTAAACGATGAAACCCTTCATTTGGTCACTTATAATTGTAAAAAATAGCATTAGAGTTAAGAACCTGACAAGAGAGACTACAAGAGACTGTGCAACATAGAGAGCTGCTATCAGGTGATTGTGGCTGACACATGTAAGTGTGGAAAATGGCTGTAAAATGTTCGTGATGTTGAGATGATAAATTTAAGTTAGAATTGCAATTTTGTGATTTCATTGACAAAAGGGTTGAATTAATTGTGTGGCTTGGAGCATTGCTTAAAATTAACAAGACTTTGTTGTCATACATTGTTCTTGTTGACAGTGTTCCTTGATGTCAGGACAAACATAAATCAGGAACCATTCCTGAAATATACTTAATAAAGCCTACACTTTCTTGTTGGCACATCAGTGCACTGGTAGACTAGTGTAGCGTATTGTATGTGGCCAGTTGACTAATTTCTCTTTGTTGTGTGACAACTTTCTCTTTGTTAGACTCGCATACATACATACATATGTACGTACATGGAGGAGATCTCGCACTCAGGATGGAGGTGAGGAAGGAAACTCATAATGGCGTTTTCTTTATACAATATATATTATATGTACAGAGCAGTCAGGTGCTGGGGAGTTGCTGTGGAGGGGCTTCTTTAGAGGAGATCTCTGCTTAACCCTTAAGCCCCGGGTTAGGGTGCTGCTAGCAGTACCCCCTACGCGGGGTTAAATAAAAAAAAAAAATCAACATTTCCAAAATTAATTTAAAAAAAAAATGGCGGGAAAATAGGCGGACGTTTTGGAACGTCACCCGGGGTCTAAGGGTTAAGAGCTTGGTGTAGTCTGACCTTTACAGCGAGGCAGGGGGGTATTTATATGATTTTGCCGGATCAAGAAACGGAGATGCGAAGTGTGCGGCGCTGTTGGCTGGCTGTGGTGAAGCGGCAACAGGCTAATCAGCGAGCGATTTGGTGAAAGAGAGTTTGGTCTGAAACTTGCTGCTGTTTGGCTGAGGAGAGAACGGCAAGTGACTAATCAGCGAGCAGTTCAGAAGCGGGGACTGAGATATGGAACTCGCTGTTAATTGGCTGAGGCGAAGACGGGAACTCAGTTGTAGGGGAGAGTGTCCACTACACTAGCCCTAGCAATTCCCTTCATAACCCTAGGGTTCAGGAATTGGTACTCTAATACGGGCTTTAACTTTAGATCACCCGCAGCATTGCAACCCAGAAGAAGCATCTGATGATCTCTGGCTGTTTAAAATCCCAGGACAGACTCTTTTCCTCAGAAATGTTCTGTTTCAGCTGAGAAGGATGTTGTTTCATAGCAACAGTGTCCATACTTGCTGCTACCTTCGTCGTCTTTATGTTGTGCAGTCCCTGTCATCCCTTAAACCTCTCAAGCCATCTGGAATGAAAAGGTGTAGATGAAATGCACAAAGAAATACCATTAGGAGAGGAATATGATAGATGTACAGTATTTCAGGTGACATGAGATTGATTGATATTAATTAGACTCCCATAATACTTGTCACACTTACATCATCTTTACAGTATTGTTTCAAATTTGAAATATTAATTTATTGTGGATTATTGGAAGTACAGTCACGGACAAACGTTCTCTCCTCGTGGTGAAACTGAGTCATAGGAATGAGTCTCCAAACTGACTTGCCCTGACTGTTGTATCTCGTTTAGGGTCAATGCTGCTTCATTTTTTGTGGGGGCAAACTTTTGACCCTGGCTGTGCATGAAGTTTAAACAGGTCTGTAGTTAACCATCTCGTGGTCTTTCGACACAAACTGCATTGCTAAGCACTCCTATGCTGGGGGCAACCTCTCCCACTGAGAGCACCCCTCCAGGAAGCAGAAACGCAGGAACAGTGGACCAGCCCTAGGTTCCTCCCACTAGCCTCGTGGGCTGGTGGATGCATCTCTATGGGTGTAATTTGGGTCTGGATCGCTTTACCCAATGATAATTAAAATGGAAAAACTGTTCTTGTTATCCATGCAACTTGCGTTGAAAGACTGAGAGGGGTGAGATTTCCGACCATGGCCAGGAATGCCAGAAGGTTAATATTGACATGTACAGGGGTAGAGTATTTTAAAATTTAGAGGATTTTCACGTATGTACAGTCAAAAGAAAAAAGTCGTGTTACCCCACTTTAGCATTATGTTCTGAAACCCAAGATGAAGAATTTGGGTAAAGTCATAGCGAAGCTTCTAGGTTCGAGTCTCAACAGGGAACTATTGTATATACCAAAATCCTTCGGCATGGGTTTCAGAACATAAGACACCATAAGTGTAACGCAACTTTTTCCTTTGAGTGCACATAAATATAAAATAAATTAATACTGTATGCTGTACTGTATATTGTTATAAAAAATAGAATAGCTTTGATGAGATACACTTTTGGCCTGAATTAATTAGGTAATGTTAATCTTTTTTTCTTTATTTCCAGAAAAAATTCAAAGCAAAGGTGTCCAAGGTATGGCACCAAGTGAAGTTAACAAGAAACTTTTGTTTCTGCTGAAAGATTAATGGGTATGCATTTCTCATACATCAAATAAAATGAATGTATTTGATAATAAAATTTGGTTATTTTATTAAATTTACCTTGATTTTATGTATATTTATTTTATACAACTTTATGACTCATGGAGGATTTCAGTCTAACAACCCCCATGTATTTATGTTCCTTAAGACATGACATAATAGTGTACAATGCTATATTCTAACAGCTTACTACCCAGCTGGGTGGGCAGTCAGTCCTTTGTCAGGCACTGTTGGCAAGTACTGGGCATGTATGGCCTCTTGAATGTACCTGAACATGTGACAGTATTAATCAAGTCCAGGCTTTAATGAGCTCATGCTTGGTGCTGTCAGAACAGCCACTAGCAGGCTACTTTATTCCAAGAGTTCACAACCTTTAATCCATAGAAATTAGCTCTGATTGGATTGCAATGCATGAACACACCTCCACACAATTTAAAATTCAGACAAATTTTTTTTTGCTCCCGAAGAAATTTGGGCCCGTATTCCTGCTGGTATGTTAGTGGAAAACAACTTAACACACTAATGGAGTTTGATCATAGAGTTGCTCCAGGTCACCGAGACACTGACCTCTTTTAGGTTAGTGACACGCATGCACACACACAAGCAAATGTAATCCACCTAGATTAATATTCTAAGCAGCTGTCTGGCTGCTACACTGGTATATGTTAAAACTTAAAGGGAGCTGCTGAGCTGATTATGTGGACTGACCTGTCCTCCCAGGCTTGGACCTAGGGAAGTGCAGTCAAATCAGGTCACACATAGGCATAAAGGGCCTCCAGCACAAGGCCAGTGGTCACTACTGCTGGTACACCTGCTCCCTCCCAGCACGCTTCAGAATCGAAAAGTGACATCACCACAGTTATGTCCCAATTAGGACAGTTCACAGCGAGTCTTAGTCAGACTCAGTCACTATGGAGCCAACAATCATCCACAAACTCCTCAACTTAAGGAGCTTGATTGTTACTTGTCATGCCCAGGGGATGGGATGGAGATACTGAGGTCTTTCCCAACATTATGTGACTTATCTCTCACGTTTAACACCCCACTACCTGCATCTGCTGCTTGTGAGCATCTGTTAGTCATGCTGGGCTTATTATTTATTGTTTAATTAATTTATTGCACCCCAGGGGGAGAGAAGCCTAGTCACCAGGCCATGCAATCAGACACTAATGCATTGGTACTTGTGTCTCACAGGACATGCTATGACTTGTGACATGGAGGCAATATGGATTTGAATTAAGGACAGTGGGAGTTAACACCCATCATAGCGTGGGTAACATACAATAATAAAATCTAAATTATTACGAATAAGTAGGTGGTGACATAGTGGTCAGTGACTCTCCCTGTGGTGGGAGGTCCCTGACAGTGGGACAGTCAAGACAATAGTGTTGAAGGGTGTTAGTGTTGAGACAGTTACAGAGTTTACAGGAAGAGAAGTGTGGGTCATCCTCCACCTCAGATACAGGTACTCCTCGACTTACGACATGCTCGACTTACGACATACTCAACTTACAACATAGAGAACTTGACAACTGGCCACATACAGCACGCTACAATTGGTGACTCCGGGGGTCACCAATTGTAGCGTGCTGTACTCCGGGGATCACCAATTGTAGCGTACTGTACTCCGGGGGTCACCAATTGTAGCGTACTGTATGTGGCCAGTTGTCAAGTTCTCTTTGTTTGTCTATTTCTCTTTGTATGGGATCACATATGTACGTACACTCTCAACAAAAAGTATCGGTGCATACTGTAGTGTGAACAATTTGAGACCACCTGACGATAGGTATTGGGAAAGGCGAGTTGTTCCAACCGTATGTTGGCAGCCCTGATTGTCAGCCATATGGCAACACCTAGTGGGGGGGGGGATGGGTTATGAGGATACACTTACCAACCTTCCCGAAATATCACAGTGTATACGTATCGTTTCGGAACTCGTCGATCTCACCCTGCACCGATACTTTTTGGTGCGAGTGTACATGTAAGATATCTCACACTCAGGATGGAGGTAAAAATAGAAACTCACAATGCATTTTCTGTATATATATATTGTATGTACAGTGCAGTCCTGAGGAGTTGCTCTGTGGTGAGAAGCTTGCTCAGAGGTCCTGTTGGGTGAGGAGCTTGCTGAGGGAGCTGGTTGGTGAGGAGCTTGTTTGGAGGTCTTGCTGGTTCAGGAGAGTAGAGTAGAATGAGTTCTGCAGCCAGGCCTACGCGTATTTATACGGTTGGTCAGGATCAGGGAAGTGAGGTGTGAAGTGTGCGGGGCCAATCACCGCGGAAGAGGCCTGGTGTGCTGAACTCGTCGCTGCTTGGAAAGGTCAGAAATCAGTGAGCAGTAGTACCCCTATGTCCGTACCTGAGACCTAGTCTTGATGTAGCTGGGGCTTCTACTACCTGTAAGCTGATTGGCTGGTAAGCGAACGGCAGGTGATCAGTAGGCAGTTGTTGGGGAGAGTATCCACTACAAAGGTGTAGACAATGGCTACCACCAGAAGTCGTTTGTTGATTTTCTTTACTTTTCCTATACTTATTGTTTTGATGATTTTAAGTATATTAAAAGAAACTACAACTTTCCATTATGATTTTCAGTATTTTTTAAGAATTTTATTCCTTCTGGTGGTAGCCATTGTCTACACCTTTACCGAAACGTCAAAGAAGAAAAGTAAAAAAAAAATTGTCTAAACTATCAGAAAAACACATGCTCACCACGAGAGCCTTATTGGTTGAAAATGCAACTTTACCTTGCCATCCAACCTGGTCTCCGAGATATGCTCGACTGTCAGTGCCTGCACAGTCTGCACTATGGCACCTCAAGTTATCCAGAGAAATTAGAATGCCTGCAATTGCCTAGTTTATACTGTAGAGAGCATGGAGGGACCTACTGAGTCGAATGAACACATCTGGAACTGGCGGATGCCCACCCCACAAGGGGTCACTGCTTAAGGTTGAAGAAGCAACAAGTCTAAAAATGTAAGGGCAAACTTTTTCGGAGTGACAATTGTAAATTCTTGGAACAAGCTGCCAGAGAGTGTTGTGACGGCACCGAGTGCTATCTCATTCAATACCAGACTTGACCAACACTGGCGCAGTTACAGGTACATTATGGAGCCAGTACCAGTCACGTGACCGACCGCCCAAGCAACTAATAAGTAGACCAGACCAGTGGCAAAGGTCCCGAAAGGGATAAAATCACGAAAGTAAAGTAACCCTTCTCATGTGTCTTGGGCCAGGACTCGAACTCATGACATTGTCATGAGACGCATTATCGCTGTACCACCCAACTTTGGTACTAACTCTCCTCTGCCTTCATTCATTTCTTAAGTTAATTTACAAGAATCTTTAGTAAAATATTCTAATTTATGTACCTTGTCGAATATAATATAATCGTAGGTTGTATTCCACGGACTACAGTACATAAGAAAGTAAACATCACTTTACCGTAGATTCTTGTAAATTAATCTCACCAAAAGATTAATTATATATGAATGAAATGTTTGTTATGCGATAATGGTCCAAATGCTAGAGCTTCTGCAACATTCAAATAAAAAAAATAGGAAGGCTTTTTTTCGCATTGGGCAATTACTGGTGCGGTTAGCAGCTTGTCCAGTTTTTTTTTTTCACTAGTTCCTTATAAGGCTAAGTACATCCATTTTCTGCCATGCCAGATTTGATCGTTAAATTAGGGACATTAACGTTATAGTAGGTCATATAACCGATAATTCAGTTGTATAAATATGAGAGGAGATTGATTAGAGAGAGTACTATACTGATGATGAAGAAAAGGTAGACTGTGGTGAGGGAGAGGACAACATCCTGGACCTCACATCCTGGCTCTCTCACAGTAAGTGCCCGGACGTCAACAATAATAAACAATTCTCAGCTGGTGACCTCACATAACCTCCTGTAGTCATGCTCAATAATTATGACTTACATGGACCCCTGGAGATGCAAGTAACACCTTGTCGGCGGTGTTTCACAAGCTGGAAAATGGCGGATTGGAGTGATATTACAAAAGGGAAAAGGTGGACGATGATATACTGTATTATTATCAACCATTATTAAATAGTACCTTCATTATATCGGCATACGTGTAATGTAGTTTAAATTATTATAAAAAATGGCTAATAATGCATTTTTTGGGTAGTAATTTATATAATTTCCTATTTTAAGGGTGCCACCTTAAGACAGGTTTTCTCCATAAAAAATCACATCCTTTGGTGAACTTTGATAAAAGGTTTAGGTAAAGCCAAATTTTGTGGTTGCCTCCATAAGGAATGATTATGACTAATTTTTATTTGTAATGGTGTTTTTAGTTGACTAATCTGAATGTGTCAACAGTTACATACCTTTCCCCATATGCCATTACTTTTACCTAATTGCCTGCATTTAACCCCTTGAGCATGGGATGTCTCTCCGTGATGAATAAAATTAACTAGTATTAGCCAAATAATTTTAAAAAATTGCATCCTATAGTGAAGGGGTTGGTAATTCCTGGGAACAGTACTTCCACCAGAGGGAATTGTTTGATTTTGTTAATTTTTTCCACGTGTTCTTATCATGTAGTAAGTGTTCTAAAAGAGGAAACTGCTTGCTCCAGAAGGAGTTGATCGATTTTCTTAATTTTTTCCACATGTTCTTATCATTTATAGTAAGTATTTTAAAAGAGGTGACAACCAGTTCGGTCTGAGCATACTCTCATGTCCACAAAAAATTGTAAAACTACACCATGATGCTTTTATCAACGTTGCTTTCATTGGTACCAGATATCAAAATCAGTATTGTACTTCCTATTTAATATGGTGAGGGGGTGAATCATTCCCCCCCCCCCTCCACCGACTAGGAAGTTAGGTAAGGTTAGGTAGGTTTCTTAGGTTGGTTAGGTCAGATTCCATTAGGTACTAGTAAATGTAGCCTCTTATATGATATTTACTATAATGATAACAATATCTGTGGAAAAAATGAACAAAATAATAAAACTTCTTCTGGTGGTAGTTGCTGGGGGTTAATTATTTGAAATTAAACACCACTCAACTACTGTACATCTGACTGTCGCAGGTGGAGGAGATGATTAGCACCAGAACACATTGATATATTTCTTTCATATTTTCCACATTATACTTTGGATGATATTAATAAAATTGATACAACAACTTTGTATTTTCATTATAAATATTTTTTTAATATTTCTCTTTCTCTGTCTACTATCATAAATTACCTGTAGTGGGCTAGGCACGAAGGATGTGGGAAAGTATGGGGTAAAAACATGGCAAAAACTGATTGTATGACACTTAAATCAATTCTCTAGGTGTTTTGTGTGCAAAGAAATGTAATTTTTACCGTAAATATTCTGTTTAAAATTCTGGCCGTTTCAAGAGTTGCTTCTTTTGGTATCAGATATCGAAGTACCTGTAAGTTGTCATCCGATCATAAGCAAATAAATTTTCATTCTGGTCTCACTTAAATGTCAATAAATGATTGAGTATACTTTATTGGGATTTTATTACCTTTATTATAGGCTTGATTTTTTATTTATTTATTTTATTTTTTTATTTATTTATTTATTTTTTTTACCTTCACTGTCCAGAGTCCTGTGTCTATGATCTTCACAAATCCCATGTAAATTTTTATCGCTGCACAATATATTCTTAAACTTATTCACATTATAAATGATTGCGATCATATTGTTGTAATCAAAATCCATCCTATTACGGGGTTGGGGTTTTGATTCATTTCCAATACCTTTTGAGTAGCATTGGATTCTAGGTGAACTGTTTGTTCATACAGTATACTTATTGTTCAACCTCAAGGAGGAGGACCGAAGGAGAAGCCAGTGGTTGCTGGGCGCATCAGATTTGTAAACAATAAAAAACCTACATGTCCAGTGAAAAGTATGGTAGAAAAAAATATTAGCTTGGGTGTATTATTTTTATTTTTAGTTATGACAAAAGTATTTGATATTATTTATTAGATATTTAGCATTAAGAAAGGGGATTTGGTTTTAGAATATCTATGTTATTTAAATGTAGTTAGGAAGTGACTTTGGCCACAATGCCTTTAGTGAATTGGGTAACTATTTTGAAATTACTACTATGGAAAATAGGTATTTAAAGTGTGTTTCATCGTGTCTCATACAAATTTGACCTTCATTTCCATCAGAAATTAGTACGTAGTTATCGATATATGACCACAATTAGTAACAATATTGGTTGCACAAAGGATCATTCATTGACAAATTGAAGTTTAGTTTCCACATCAAAAACCAGCTTATTTATGCAGCAGCATTTTACACACCTTATCTAGGCACCCTCTCCAACACTCTTTAGTGTGACTTCATCAGCAACCCAGACATGTTCGGCACCTTATATAGGGGCATGTATTTTCTATGAAACTGGAAGATTCAACTTTTTAATTAATATTTACAACAAAAGTTATGTACTATATGTTTAATTTTTTTATGTGTGTGTGGAAATGTTCCATCAATATCATACACGCATTTTAAATTTCTGGGCATCACTTAGAAAAGAACTTTGCAATTGCCTTTTAATGTTACAGAATTTATGTTTGAGTCAGTCAAAGATACTTTGTTTGAGGAGGAAATCTAGTCATTTTATATTAACAACAGAGAGAACAATCCCTCCACCATAAAATCTTCAGACTCTGTTATTATCAAATTTAATTGTTAGGTTTTTAAATTAACTGCTTGCTGAAAGGAGGTCTTTATAATCTTCAGTTCTGTAGAGTATTTTGAAGTTTTTCTTGGAGCTGCCAGTAATTGATAAAATACTGTCATGTGTATACTGTAAGGGAAAACAAAAATTGTGTCATTAGTCAGGACCTTATTAATTGTATACTGTACTGTATATGCCAAACATACTGTTTACCAAATGATTATTTAACAGATCATCATGGAAGTCATTGAAACAGTCGACAGTGGAGAAGATGGTAGTACAAGCACCAAAAGAATACGCTTACTGGTGACACCTGACACTGAAGGTGGGTATCACTTATTTCATGCTCCTGTGTAACAGAAATTTGTTACTTGTATGAAAAAAATTTAAATTTTATATCGTTGCACTTCTTTAAGAAATGGATTACAGCTACTGGTATTTCTCTATTTACAAACTTTAGGTGTCTGAAATTTCAAATGAACAAAATAGACAAATTGTAAATCATTTTCTTTATATGCGAGCAATTTTCACATTTGTAATTATTCTAGTTTCAGATAATATTACCATGTACTGTAGGTTGTTTGATGATATGCCGCATGTAAGTACAGTAACTGTTTATATTTTTAATTTGAGTACATTACATAAACAGCCATATCTACAGTATGTACAGCATTCTTTGACTTATTAATACATTTTATTTAATGACTTGCATAGACAGTACTTGCAAGTGTCACATTAAAACATTACTTCAGTAACTACAGTACCCTTTAATGGTTGTACTGTATCTTTAAAGTTATAAAAGACTGTGCTCATCTTATAGTTTTCTTGAGTCTTATACTGTACGGTACAGTACTGTACAGTATTTCATGAAGAATTAAGGAATCACATATATCTATTTAGGATAATTAGATTTGTTGGGAGGCAGACCGTGGCAGCGTCCACGAGTCAGTGTCTCCCAGACTCCGTCTTGGAGAGGAGCTTGTGAGGAGTTTGAACGTTTAAGGCCAATAAACTTATAGACGGAATATTGGGTTTCACCGCCATCCCGTTCAAAAGACCCTATAATCTACTATGACCAAGCTAATGAAACATAGGTATATTGTATTTTGATTCAACATTTTAATTTAAAAAAATTGCATGTTGACCTCATCCTCAGCACATTGAAGCTAGAATGATCGTTTATGAATTGGACCTAAATTCTTCTTAAACTTTGTTTTTCTGGGATGCTCTCTAGCTTCCATTAGCTGAGCCAGGACTGGACAATAACTTGGCTTTTTTTTTTTTTTTTTTTTTTTTTTTTTAGGGGAATAGCCCACCTGGCACAAGTCATCAACCCATGATGGGGCCTGGGGGGTGAAAAAATAAGAGTAAAAATAAATTAAAAATAGAAAAGAAAAAGATTGTATTAAGCTACACCACGAAGATGCTGGAAAACCAGCATTTTGAAGTGAGACATTGTATGAGTATGGAAACACAGAAGAAGGCAGAGCATTCCACAGTTTGGCTGTGTGAGGAAAGAAGGATGTACTATAACGGGTTATTCTAGTGTGACCGACATCCACAGAGAAACGGTGGGCACCGCGGGCAAGACGTGTGTAACGAGCCTACAGCCTTGCCGGCGGTACACAAGATGCCAAATCCACCGAACATTGCCCGTTAAAGTACCTGTAAAAGAGAGAGAGTGAAGCAACATTGCGGCGAAGAGAAAGGGAAGAAAGATTATCAACTAAAGGAGGAGAGTTAATAAGACGAAATGCTTTTGATTCCACCCTATCTAACAGTTGGACAAAAGAAGAGCCACCCCAGATATGAGAGCAGTACTCCAAGTTAGGATGAATGAATCGCTTATATACTTGAAGCAATTGCTCAGGAGTGAAGTAGCTACGGCATCTGTACAGCATTCCCAGCTTTTGGGAGGCAGCTTTAGCAATGTTGTGGATGTGTGGTTTCCATGACATATTAGAGGAAATGGTGAGGCCTATCATATCTATTTTAGAATTTGGCAGAATGATTTCATCTTGAAATGTGATTGGTGAGAGATCATCTAATTTGGAAAGTGTATTTGGTAAATACTGAGTTTTATTACTATTGAATTTAACCAAATTTCTACCTCCCAATTTGGAGATTCTGCACAGTTTTCTGTATTAATCATTGATGATGGCAGTTCCGTTATGTCCAGCATATTTAAAGTTATGATGTAGGGGCTGAAAGATCTTGTGAGAACTTAAGCTCAATAATGATGCTCTGTGAATCTTATGTCTCAAGGAAGGGTACTGGTAGCTGATTAATACCATTAAGGCCCTTATCTCTTACATTAATGATCCAAATTTTCAGGTCTTACATAATTAATGGTTTGATTATATAGATTCTTTGTTTAATCTTTAACAGCCTCAAACAAAGTGAACAAAGCAAACATAGGTGGTAGCAGTGAGCAGACTACTAGTGTGTTCCTGTACAGCTGTGAAGGCCATCTGGGTATGTAGCACACTTGGGTTTTGTGTTGACAATGTATTTGAAGTAATCAAATCAGGGAGCTTATGTGGGTGACAAACATTTATATGTGAGATACTAGAAGTAATGCCTAAGGGAGTACTTGATCCATCTCATGTATTGAAGTGAATCCTAACTACCCAAAGTACAATTAGGAACAAATGGAAGAAGCACACATGTACACAATAGTAAAAAGTGAAGCTCTGAATAAATATGTTCAGGTATCCCTCGTTTAACAATGCGATTGCATTCCCGGAAACCTAACGATAAGCGAAATTATTACTAAACGAAGGATAACAGCAAAGCACAGAGGGCTATCAACAGATTTAAGTGGCAGGGTGGTAAACTTGAGTACAGTACTGTACTCCTTAATGATAATAATAAACGAGTTTGTTATATATGGTTTAAGTTTTACATACTTAACCTCTGATGTGTCCATTGTTACCTCATCTTTATTGCCTGCAGGTGAGACAGGAGACATCGTATCATTAATGATCTAGTTTTTGTCTAAATACAGCCCTGGAGTATAGCCCATTCACACAAGTACTGTACTACAGTCAGTACTATAGAGGGGTCCTGATGCAATTTGGTTATAAAATGGGATTTCTAGGTCAGTTTCTCATTTAGAAAGTCTGTTTATTTCTAAACTTGACTGAAGCATATTAAATAAGTTGAGGATGCACAAATATTTATTTGAGAGATCCACTAATATTATGCACCTCATTTACAGGAAATTAGAGTAAGAATACTAGAAATAATTTCCAGTATTGTTTTGTACTTATGTTGTATTAAACAGAGGTGGATGATAACAAAGTACCTACAGTATAGTTACTTAGTAACCAGACCCAAAAAACTTTTTTTAATAAATAAAATACATGAAAGTAATTTCTTTTCTCAGTACTTTTAGGCATACCAAAGGGGGCATCCGATCGCCGACCCCCCTCGAGCTAATAAATTATTCCAAATATAGTAAACCATTTTAACAAGAAAAGAAAAATACTAACAATAATTAAATAAATACAAAATATGAGCATCACTAATTGAACGGTAAATTCATAATGAACGTACAGAACATTATTAATTATCTCTATTTCAACAATACTTTGCCTATGTGTGTTTCGTTCAAATTTCTGGGTGCACCACTGTCAGTACTATACTGTACTTTTACGTGAGTAACATTTCAGACAATTATAAGTACAATACTGTAATCTTACTTCATTACTTATTTTTTCTAGTGTCTCATTACTGTGTTACTTTATTCTGGTCTTCTTAGCAGTGAGTGTGATATTTTCCAAAGCAATCAGAGCTCAGTGAGGTTATGACATGCTTCCAACCAATCATAACTTAGCATTCAGTGCATGCTGTGTTGTCAACCCCAAAATGGCTGCAAAAAATAAAAAAGATAAAACATTAGCTTTTGTTAAGATTAAATGAAAGGACTGTGCTTTAAATAATGAAATGTGTATGTGATAGGCTCAAAGACTGAAAAAGACCACGTGTTGTGGATGTTTTCAAAATATTTTAACCAGAAAGCAAAATTTCACTACAGGAGGTCCCCGGGTTACATATGTCCGACTTACGAATATCCGCCGATACGAACAATGTCCCATAAAGTTGAAATTTAAAATATATTTTTTTTTTCTGAAGATTAGCCCACCCTGGCACATTAGACTGTGACAACACATTATGTGCCCAATACCCAGGCAGTAGTACTTCCCTGTTTGATAGCTTCAGTGCCTACTTCTTTTACCAGATGACTTATTTTTTACTTTCATTTACTGTATTTTGTCATTCTATTTCTTCTTTTGTCTTAAAGTGATTTTAGATGTATATAAGGACTTTAACTATGATATAGTGGGATTTTAAACATTGTTCTGCTAGTATGGTATGCACAATGGGTATATGTTTCAACGTAAATACATTTTCGACTTAAGAATGTCCGTAGGAACGGAACTTGTACGTAACCCAGGGGTTGCCTGTATAGGTTAGTTCTAGTTTGGCTTCAGTTAGATTTGGTTTGGTTAGATTAGTTTGGGTTAAATTAGGTTAATTCACTTAGGTTTGGTTAGATTAGGATATGTTAGCTGAAGTTAGATTTGATGTGGTTTGGTTAGAGGACTTTTGAGACTTGTCTAAAATGCATTGTGGCTTTCAGGAAAAACATCCACAAGACGTTGTGGTCTTTTTTTTTTTCTTACTCTCAATGAGTGAATTCAGTCTTTGAGCCTAACATATGCATAAAATGGTGGGGTGATATTTATCATTATGTAGTAATTTGTACTGTACTGTGTATGTACCCAATATAAATTTTTTTTTTTTTTATCTAAGCAAATCATGAGTTGAATCATTTAATAAATACTGTACTGTACTATACAGTAGTGTATCTTGTTGTTATTATTATTATTATCAGGATATGCTTGCCTACGGGTTACAGTCAGGAACCTGGTGAATCAGAATGATTAATTTTAAGTACAGTACTGTACAGTACAAATTGTTTTAATTTTTATTTGTTTTACCTGAGGAAATTTTTCTCAGAATATCAATTCAGTAATTTTGCTTAAGTAACTTTTTCTTCAAGTCAAGATAGTTATGTAGTTCCATGGGTAATCATAGTACAATAACGTAAGTAAATCCCTATAAAAATTTTCATACCTCATTTTTATATACTGTACAGTATTTCAAAGAAAAAATTCATTTAATACATTTAATTTTTGTTTACACAGTTCCTGCTGAAATCGTTATGGACAGCATGAATGAAAACATTATTGCTGTTCCACTGGATAGTGGTGTTGTTAAAAGTGATAAACCAGTTACACCAGTAAATGTTGCCACTCCTCTGAAAGTGTTGGAAACTCCTGGCAATAGTCCTAAGAAACAGAAGAGCGGACCTGTCATCACTGTCCGTCAAGTGAGAACTCGACCTCCTCACAGTGATACAAACCTCAGTAAACTTTTGCCACACATCATACAATCTAAGTCCAAACAGGTTAATTCTATATCTGGGCCTAAAAATATGTCATCTGATGCACTGACTAAATTACAGACAAAATCTGGCGGGGTGAGCACAAAAATCCTCATTTCAACAGACATACAAACTAAATCTCAGTCAACATTTAGTTCCTCTCAAAAAACAGTATTGCAAACCGAGATGCAAGTAAAATCTCAGGTGACCAATTTCCAGGAAGAAAGAATGCCGCTTCTTACTGACGTCACGGACAAGACCGCTGCTCAGAGGTAACGTGCCTATTATTTTGATGTAATGATAAGTTTTGCAGATTCAGATTGACAATTTATAGTATCTTAATATTATTCATTATATCAGTATTAATTAGTGATGTTGTACTTGTCTTCCACATTGTGTTGTGACTCAAATAAATTATACTATTAAGTTTTAATTTGTGCACATCTTTGTATGTACAGTACTGGCATGTATGTCTCATAGTTTGTTGTTTTGCCTAATGGTTTGTTAATTTGTCTCATATTTTGTTATTTGATTGTAACAAATCCCAGTTGACATTCATCATTATTATTTCTATCCACATACAGTACTGTATATACAGGGACATTGCTAGAAATTTTATTTTCTCAGAGACATTCACCAAAATAACAAAAAGAATGGAGGATTGAATCCTGGAATCCCATTTTTGTCTGAGATGATTGTACCTTGATATCCATCGCACTGAATCCCCCATGTGAGAGTCAGCCTTGTCTTGGTGTGATAATCAACAGTAGAAAACACATCAGTATTCTTTTAAACTAAAATTGTTTTTAAAACAGCTACCGTACTCACCCAGATACAGCTGGAACCTAGAAGGTTATTAACATTGTTGTAGTACCTGTAGTTACATTCAATGGCTAGTGGTCACAACAAGCTGATTAAATATGATTCATTTGGACAAATGGTTATGTGACAGTCAGCATTATTGATAACAGAGGAAACACGGACTCAGAGAGATTACTCTTTCCTAACGTTCTTCATAATGAAACATAAGGAATAAAATTATCTCTCTGAGCCTGTGTTTCATTTGCTCCCAGATAACCAATGTAGCAGTTGCTGGCCAGTGGTCACAGCAACCTCAAAGTGCATTATGCGGCAAGAGCTGTTTTCCTCAGATGCAGTACACATAGGCAAGATGAAAAACAGACTCATATGTTGCTCATAAAGTTCCTGTAGGTTGAGCATATGTTTCAATAACACAACTGAAAAACTTGGCTATTGCATGATGTACTATTTGTGTACACCTGTAGTCCAAAGTTTACTGTTAATACAGTACTAATAATTTATTTACTAATGTTTTCTCCTGTCACAGTGGCAGCAGTGGCCACGGCTCTCAGACAGTGATGATGCGAGTCAACAGTCTTGGGGAGTTGGAGCTCGACCCATTGTTTCTCAATACTGAGACCTTAAGTGAATCAGAGACCGAAGAAGTACGACTAACAGCATCCACAGACTTAACTCATGACCATCTTGCTACCAGTGTCCTGGTAAGGTAACAATTGGTCATAAATAATGGTCATTATTTAAAGAGAGCATGTTATTGACTTGTTATGGAGAGTTTACATGAGTAAGCTTGAGTGGATGACAACAAATGAAGGGAGTCCATGTTTGCTTTCCATTCTTCCCATCCTGAAATACAGCAGAAGACGTACCTTTAAAGGGGAAGATATTATTAGTACGGGTGTACATGCACAAGGGGGGCCTAAGTAATAAGGGAAGATGCAGAGAGAAGGAGGTGTGGTGTTGAGAGAACTGTTGGGCAGAGAGCAGACTAATGTCTTCTTATGTGATAAGGAAATAAAAGGCTGGTAAAATGAGTGTATCAGTTAGAAGTAGATGATAAGAGAGAGAAGGTATGATTAGGAAGGAAACTGAAGGACTGTGTAAAGGGTGGACTAGTACCATAGTTAAACATATTTTACTGCAGTATGAATGTGACAAATAACAAAACAATTTGTGTCTACCTTGTTTTGGGCCCCCTTGCACTAAGCTGGAAAAGGCTTTAAAAAAGTGTGGTTTAATCAGATGTGAGAATGAGTGGGAGGGATTGGATAAAGGAAAGCAAAAAAGGGATTGTAGGGAAAAACATTAATGTTTCAGTACTACACATACGGTAAATGATATGTGACACCACTAACTTTGACTAATGTAGAAATTACCTCAAAGGTTTGAGGATTTTGGTTCACCTTGCTTGAATTTTTTAGCACTACTGTACTGTAAAATTATGTCAATCAGAATTTATAATACATAAAATACATGGTTTAATGTGTGGATTGCATTGTAAATTTAATAGTAATAATAATCAATAATAAATTATACAGAGTACTGTAATTACTGTACACCGGCTTTAAGCAAATGCCAGATGTTGCAAGGCAAATAGTCTGGTACATGCAGCTGGGTTATATCCGGGATTATTTACCTTATTCTTATTCATTATATTAACTAGGCTATCTTACACTGATAGTACAGTAGAGTATTTTATCACTTCATGGCTGGACACTTCAGTTTATAAAAAAAGGGATTCCAAAAGAAATGATAGTTGTCCATTTAAAATTGAAAGATCATAAGACCAAGATAATTCTCCCCATAAAAGAATAAATCTCCATTTGTCATATTCATAGAAAAAATAACCATTTTTTTTTCTTCTAAAAAACAGTTTTTGTGATAAAGGCCAGAATGCAACTTCTAGCTTTGATTACCCGAGTAGGAGGTGGAGAGGGAGGTGACATTGTGTATAAGGCTCCGCTAGCTTAGGTTCAGATAATAATTATAAACCTGTTTGGAATATTTTCCTTGAAAGGAAGCATTTACTGGAAGGTAGAATTATAAGCTACATATCCCATGTCAGGATTCTCACTTTATTCTGATGAGGAAGAAGGTCCTGGTTATGGAGATGGACGAGGGGACCAAGGACAACCACATGTGGAACATCTTTAAGAGATAGATGAAGATAGCTGTTTTCAAAGGTTTTGAAGATTTTCAAAGGCCCACTTCTTTGATCTGACTGAGGCTCATATGCCACAGGAAGGCCACAGACCCTGCATATTTCCTGGTGTCATGTGCCAAAAACTTCTTGCCAGGGTCTGCTTGACACACCAACTGAGATAAATATTTTGTCATTTGACTAGGAGACAATTTCTTACCATCCTGTGATGAGAATACATAGGGGCCTTGATTAGGGAATTTGGTTAACCACTTGAAGGTTCTTAACTGGGCACAACATATGAGGAACCCTTGTCTCATTCATTATCCGTTTTATCCTGATAGGTTGAGCTTGAAAATCCTCCCTTTCATTTTTCTTAGAATCTCTGTAGGAAATAGAGTGACATCTTCCTTAGAAAATACCAATAATGATGGATTTTTGGAAATTGAAACCAGCTCGCTGATTCTCATACCTGTTGCTATTGCCAGGAGGAAGGCTGCCTTCTGGAGCAATCAATCCCGGTTCAGATTTATATTGTAATTAGGCCCCATAAGAAATTTAGTAACTATCTGGAGACCAAAGTGGGATTCTCATAGGCCGAGGGGGTCAAAAATGAAAAAGGACGATCTGAGCATGTGATAAATTCTTGGGTTCAAAGTAATGTTAAAACCCCACACCAGAGGGTCAACCAATGATGATTTATAAGATGCAATTGTAGATCATTGAAGGCCTTTAACTCTGAACAGAAAATCCCAAAATTCCAACACCACTGTCTCTAACAATGTGTCTGGAGCAGTTAACTTAATAAATTGTTGAAAAAGGCTCCAAACTGTCTCATATTGCTAAGAAGTTTGGGGCCTATGACCTGCTATACAGTGAACCCTCACTTTACGCGGTCAATTGAACCCATGGCGGCCCGCGTAAAGTGAGAAACGCGTAAAGTGAACAACATAACATATGGGATTAATTGAAATAGAGACCGGGCCGACCCCCAAACTCCACTTTTTCAGACACAATACCTACGTTGTAGTAAAAATAACTTCTTAATTTTATGATGGTCTGCACACACAATTAATAATTAAGAGAAATATCAATAATATTAGGTTTTTTAACACTTACATACCGTATATCACGGCCTATAAGACGAAATTTGAACATTAAAAAAATCTGCCCAAAGTTAGGGGGTCGTCTAAACCACCAAGTTTAAAATTCTTACCTCTTAAATATTGTGGTTTAGTGTGTCAAGAGTGGTGATGAAAACATCGTAAGCCACTCACAAGGTCTTACCACTAATTATTTTATACTGAAACTTACGTTTGGCAAGCTGGATTCAAATTAAGATTACCGGTATATTAAAATAATAAAAATGTATTATAAACCTGTCTAACATACCGTAAAAGAGATTTATACCCCTGTAATAAACACAGCTATCATCACACACCCCTCCCCACGCCCCCCCCCATTTGCCAGTGAGGAGACAAGAAAGGAAAAGTGCATTAATTCTTGAAACTATCGACGGTTAATTACAGACGCTCAAGTGACGTCACTAGTGTTTACACTACACCAGCTGGTAATATTTGATGCCATTACTTGAAGTGAATTGGCCTTATTTTAAGTAACTAACTATAAATAAATACAAAAATTAAAAAAAAAGATCAAAACTGAGAAATAATATACTGTATGTATGTTGTGTTGTCAAAGTAAGAGGAACAATTGTGTAAGTACGTAATATTTTTTCACTCAAATCCTAATGAAACACTACTGGAGAACATTCCTTTGTCGCAAAACAGTTTATAAATTAAAGAAAATAATTACAGTGTGTTTAATATATTACAGTATATTATAAATAAATAAATAAAACAAATAATTCGGTAAATTTATTTAAAGTAAATGGAAAATAAGCAAACATGTTATTTACCAAGACCCTTCCGTCTGGCTCAGGGTGAGATGTAGGGGAGATAAAGAAGGCTATTTATAGCCCATCAGAAGTGGCTAGTACCCTAATGCACCATAAATAATTCATTGAACATTCATTTTTTGTACATAGTATATTCAGTATATATATATATATATATATATATATATATATATATATATATATATATATATATATATATATATATATATATATATATATATATATATATATATATATATATATATATATATATATATATATATTGTGTAATAAATGTATGTAGTAAGTACATACTGGTAACCTTTTTCACTCAAATCCTAATGAAACATCACAATTAGAATACGGTGGTTGCTGTTAACCACATGTTGTATAAATAGTCACACCACCCAGACGAGGGAACACTCCCACCACGCTTCAGTGACGTCACTAGTGTTTACACTACACCAGCGAGTATAATTTGATGACATTACTTGAAGTGAATTGGCCTTATTTTAAAAAATCAAGGATGGTTGGTAAAGGACTACTGAGTCAGTGGGTAAGTGTCACATTTGGGGTACTGGTCTTATACAGCAAATAGAGCTCAAAAGCTACTTTTTAAATGGAAATTTGGGGGGGGCGTCTTATGCACCCCGCCGCCTTATAGGCCGTGATATACTGGTAGTAGAAAAGATGGCTGGGCACACGGGGATGGGGGGTTGGTTCCGAGGCAGAGGGCAGATTATTGGCCCTCACCTGTATCACTTGTATCAATTGTATCACTATCCACTACAGAGGCTTGCAGGGCCTCTTTGTCAAACCCCTCAAAGTCCATATACTCACTATCATTATCACTATAACTGACTTGGGCCGGCTGTGGTGGGTGGCGGGTGAAGAACTCAGTAATGTTTTGATGACTGGGCGACCTTGTGCGCACCCTGCTCGCGCTGCTCTCTGCGTAAAAGGGTACACACACCGCGGAAAGTGAGCATTCCGTGTTCAGCAGGGTACCGCGTAAACGTGGAAACGCGTGAAGTGGGACCGCGTAAAGCGAGGGTTGACTGTATTGGAATTACCCAACAATCTATTTAACCCTTTAGACGCGTAATTAATTTTTGCGCCAGTTCCAGAAAAGTGTCAATTATCAGCCAAAAACGATTTTCATACAATCACATTTTTTATATATTTTTTATAATGAACTTTTTTTATATTTTTCGAATCTGGAACCAAAAGTCACAGGTGTGTGCAAATTTTAGAGAAAAAATTACATTTATACCCTAAAATGCAGAAAATTGGTATAGTAAATGAGTGTCCGATACATGGCAAATAAATGGAATCAATTTAGTCAATAAACAGAAATTTATATATGTAGGTATTATAATTTTATTGGGGTGCTATCAATTCAAAATAGTACAAAGCAGAGATTAATATCAATACAACATCGTACAAAAAAAAAATAAATACAAAATAAAAATGAGTAAACACTGACATTGATGTGCATTTTTCCACCTTATTGCACAATGACAAGGTTATATTGGTATAGTAGCTTATACATGACGATATACATGTATGGTATAACATGAAAAAACATATAATATCAACAAAGTGACAATAAATCACCTACTGCAAATGATCCAACGAGACGTCACAACAGACATCGGTATGATTGTAGTTGCCTGGGAGTTCGTTAGATGGCAGCACTCGCCGTTTGGCGGCGATTTGAGCGTCCTTCCAATATTCCCGCATGTCGCCTCTATCAGTAAGATTTTTTCAAGGCTGTGAAATATACCCGCATGTCGCGCTTAATTGCTATAATCTTAAGCGCGGGTTATCCCGCATGTCGCGTCAAAAGGGTTAAACATCTTTTGAGAAACTCCAAGCGTGAAGTGCCAAGGATATCGCGAACTGAGGGTGCAGTACCTGGTCTAGACATAGACATCCTTGATGCAAAATCGTAGTGGATGCGGGCACCATTCCAACAAATCCAGTGTGGTGCGATTAAGAGGACCTTTCCCTGGAAAGATCTGAGTTTGTGAACCACTTTGGATAACATTTTCACAAGTGGGAACAGATAGATTGAATTCCAAAGGTTCCTATCTAGGAGTAAAGCATTTCCCAGAAGATTCGATCATTCAAGAGAAGCATAAATTGGCAGCTTGTGATTGTTTTGTGAGGCAAAGAGATCTCTTTGTGGAGTCCAAAACTTTTTCGCTAGACTCTTGAACTGCGATGGCTTCAGGGACCATTCTGTTTCCGTCGACACTGGCCTGAGACGGGACAACGCATCTGCCCAATTGTTTTGTACTCCCGGTATGTGAGTTACCTTGAGGTATAGTAGTCATGTTACACAAACCTTGAAAAAATTTTCTGACAGTGTGAGAAGAGTCCAAGATCTGGTTGAGCCTTGGTGGTGAAGACAAAACACTGCCGTTCTGTTGTCCATGGCAAACAGAATAGTCATGTTTTTGAAGTTTGGGTTCGCCAACAAAAAGAATAAGACTACTGCTAATTCTTTGATGTTTATAAGTTGCTCCTGAAGGGAGTTGTTCTACTTTCCTTGGTGGAACTCTCATTTTGATGAATGGTATCCCAATCCTATGTCGGACACTTCCGTACAAACGACCAAGTCTGTTTGAGGGGGAACCCAGGGTGATGGTCCGATTAGATTGTCCAACCTTGTGCACCGTGACAGATGATTCTTGATCTGAATTGGGAGAGAAGAAGCAATATTTCTGTTCCTGCAAAGCAACTTCGACCCCAGATGAGTTAGTTGCTTTTTCCTTAACTTGTCTAAGGGAACTATACTGTGGTGGAAAAATTCAGAAGACCCAATAGCTTTTCCCAATCGTGCCAAGAAACCTCTTGCTTTACACGGAAAGCCTCTACTTGGGTTATCACATCTATTATCTTTGCTTCTGGTAGACTGACTGACTGACTGGTGTCCCATTGGAGACCTAACCAATCCAATTTCTGACATGGTAGGAGATTTGATTTGACCCAGTTTATCTTTAATCCTAGGTTCTGAAACACTACTAGTGTACATTGGGTCGCCCTTTGACAATCTTCGAAAGAGTTTCCCACTATCAGCCAATCGTCTAGATAAGCAATAGTTCTTATGCCCTCCGCTGAGAGGATCTTCCTGGGGATGTTTGCCAGTTTTGTAAACACCTTTGGGCTGCCATTCAGTACTCACACTGAGTCTTGATATTATAGTAAGTAAAATAAATAAATTGGGGTGACTTGTCAACTAGATTGATCACTGATCATTGATAGATATGGTTTTTCCTATAATTGGTCTCTAGATGCTATCAGATTATGGGTCTGTCATTCTGCCAGTTTGTAAGAGAGTCCCTTAAGGTGTACATATACAGTATCTATATAGGTATAATCACCCAGTAATGGTTTGGTAAGGGTGCTTCACTCATTTTGAAAATCTAACTCTCAGGAATATCTGTACTGTAATATAATAATGGAGTTATGGTTACTTAGGTAATCCCATTTGTAGTTTCAAGGATGACAAATGTATAGAGGGAGAGTGCACAATACAGTCCTCACCTATGATGTCCAGTAAATATAGTGCTGACTTCCTCAGTCTTCCCTCCCCCCTCCCTCCTGTATCTCTCCTCAACTAATCCCAGAGTGAAAGAAGACATAAAAGCAACCAAGCATTAAAAATAGAATATTTTGCACACTTTTACACAAAGCAGAGATGGATCAAAATTTGAAATATAAACAAAGTAAGAAAATTTGATTGGTAACACACACACATGCCATGTTCTGCACCCTAATGCATGTACCATAACATATAATTGACTTAAAATTTTGCAACCTTACTTCTTGAATCAAGAAACTCTGTATAGCCAGTAAGTCTGCTAGCCAATGCCTCTATTACAGGACTTGGGGATTTTCATGGTTGTACGTAACATTTAATGAGTCTTTCAGGAATAGTTTTCAAATGCTGCACTGATGCGGTGGATCCCAGTCTTTTGTTTTTGTAATGATAGGGTTGCCTGATTTACCACCTTTGGCTACAGGGTTTCTGCAGTTGACCCAGCTGTAATGGGTGTCTGGTTTAGTTGGAAAATTGGAAGATGAAAGTAGTTAGTGCAATGCTGGTCAGTTTGCCTCATTGGTTGACAAAGGTTTAGCTGCACCACCCTTATGAACCTTTCAGGTTCATGAGCCCATTTTCAAATAATTCTTTAGTTTTAAATTAGGTTCCTCTTGTAATTCCTCTATGGAAGAAAAGGGGGTGGTGACCAAGGTTTTGTTTGACTGTAGGAGGTGTGATGACAAATTTACTAATTTTCAAGGTTTCAGGACATATCTCACAACTATACCCGTATTGAGACAAATTTCCAGCGAGCCCAATTTAAATTTATCATGTTTTATATTTGCTGAGCATCTTTGTTGGGGCCTTTGGCAACTGGCCCGAGGCAGTGTACGCCTCTTGCCCATTTATAATGGATGGACCATGGCTGAGTCAAGAACATAGCACATACGTTTGTGTGCAGTGCCACACACAGCAGGAAATTGGCGTCATTACAGTATATTTAATTCTGGAAACAAGGATTACCCCTCCATGCATGGTGACAGTGTTACAAGTGAAGGTGATAACTTTCCTCAAGATTTGACAAGTGAATCTAGTGAATCCAAGAGGAATTTGGGTGAGGACTAGAAATATGCTGGTGGTGGTGGCGGGGCAGCTTCTACAGGCCATGTGTCCACCCTTGAGGCTCCCACATGGAATTAGAGTGATTCTCCATTTATTCCCCCTGACACCTGAATTTTGATAGTGTAAATCAAGAGTTTAGGGTAAGATTCATTATATTATTACTGTATTATTATTATTATTCCCTTGTCCAGTGGTAATGATCATGAGTTGCCATCACTGTCCTCAAAGGGTAAATAATCTCACCTAACAGTGGCATTAAATAAGAACCACCCCTCCCATACCCTTTGTTGGCTTTAGTTACTTGAGTCACCTAGCTGTGGGCATTAATTTAGAAATGGAGAATTGATCCTGAAATCCTTTTTATGACTGAGCCCACAGTTGAGCCACTCATATGTTTTCCTTCCTTCCTTTGTATTAGTGATGTGTAGGCTGGGAAATGGGGATTGAGCATTTGACAAGTGATTGCATAGATGCAAGTGTAACACCGTAGCCTGGCAACCTACTGCCTTTGTTGGTGACTTCTGCTTTCAAACCTCTTGCTATAAGGTATGTAGTTGTGATGTGGAAGAACTAACCATAAAATAGTTCCATGAATAGATGTAACCAGTAGATACTATCTGCCTACTAATGCTCAAGGTCTCCTTGGTCTACACCAGGGGTGTCAATCTCATGGCCCAGGGGCCAAATGTGGCGCTTGGGATGGTCAGGTGTGGCCTGCGGGATGATGGTAAAATTTATCATCCCTTGAAATTATGATAGAAATAGATATAATCATGTTTATTTAGTAAAATGAATTTTACGTACTTAAGATCAGACAAACCCAAATGAGATATTCCTGGTAAGCCAGGTAAGGCAGTGTGTGAAGCTGTAAACTTCAATCCTGCAAATATGTGATATAGCACTTGTGTTGGCCCTGAAGAGGGTAACTAAAATAAGAATTGGCCCTCGAAAGGTTTTGAGTTTGACACCACTAGTCTACACCCTACTAGGTTTAATGAGCATGTTAATTGAGTTACCAAGCTGTGAGCTCAATCATTAGCTGGAGTATCAGGATCATTCCTCTATGTTTACCTTTTCAGAGTGGTGTGAACAAGACAGAAGGCTTAAATGTTGAGGAGGTCCAAGTAGACTTACAGACATCTTCAGCATCTCAGGTGGAGGTAAGCATAAAGGTGGCTCCTTTGATGGTGTGTCTATTTTGCAGAGTTGAAAACACTAAATACCCTCAGGTAGTACCGGTAAGTCATAAATAAACAGCAGATGAAAGATACTCACATTCAGGAATATGATATTTTTGCAAATATGATGTAACACAATTTCTGGTTCAGTGTGAATGTTGGTTAAAATAAATCTTGGTTTTCGAAGAGGTGTGAACGGTGATTAAGTAAATTGCAATAAATCTGGAGAATTAAGTGATCTGGAGAGGGTGCACGAATGTTGAGGGGACTTCATCACCAAGTACCCTAATGAACTTATACTTGATAAAGATTGCATGGCCATAAAGAGAATGTAAGTTGAGTACAGGTGGAGGTTTTTGTTACCTCCATCCTCCCTACTGTTTCTTGTTGGTTTTGGGTGACTGGAGTTGCTTGAGGTATCAGGTATGCTTAGCCCAGTGATTCTCAAACTGGGTTCAGCAGACCCCCAGGGGTCCGCGAAAAGTTTTTGAGAAATAGTGCATTTAACGTTTGTGAGAGATTTGATGATTCCAATTAGCAGGATATTTTGGATTTGGGTTGAAATGAACAAATGCTTTGGACTATGATTTATTCTTTGATTATTGAAAATATTTGTATGCATCATGGTATATAAGGGGTCCTTGGTTGAAAAAGGTTTGAGAACCCCTGGCTTAGCCAATATATCTACTGTTTGAGGGACTGATCCTGAAATTCTGGCTTGTGGGCATGTACAGATTAAGTGACTTGGGAGTGGTTGCATAAGCTATAAACTGAGGGATAATCTTGAATTGTTGGACTGTACCTGAACACTTGACACTCATGAAGGAGAGAATGGATGAGACCAATTAGGCCAAGAGGTGCGTGAATCTAAATATGGAGGGGAGGAGGAGAGCCAGGGCTAGGCCAAGAATTACATGGGGAGAGGTTGTAAGGATTGTATTTAGAGTTAAAAACTTGACACAATAAACTGCAAAAGACCATGCAACATGGAAAACTGTCTTTCAGGTAACTGTGGCTAACCAACACAAGTATGGAAAACATCTAAAACGATGATGATGATGATGACTAAAAAGACATATCCACGGCTTCCGACTCAGGTTTTCAACCCTGTTACTTTAAACTGAAAAGAGTTTATAGATTGTGATAAGCTTTCATTTGGAATTTTGGGATGAATTTCTCATATACATATACAGTACAGTAAAACCTTCGTAATTCGAAATACTGTAATTAGGGCTCTAGCCTTTACGAATTATGCGATTTCACAAATTATGAGGGGCACCTTCTCTCGAGGGAAAAACAAACAAAACACCGGTACTTTTCCGTTATCTGCCCTAATTAAAATTTTAAAGTTGCTAAGTACTGTACACTACCAGAATTAGGGTTATCAGACATGATGGCTTAAACACTGGGCAATGATAGAAAAGCAAGTGGAAAAAGGTAGCGCAGTCAACCATAGACCTGCACTCCACGACTGACCAACTTGAACTGACTAACACACATATACTGTACTTACACTGAGGCAGGTGGTCACTTCCAATGGCAACATGTGCATCTTACATATTCGTAAATGTATCTCATAATTCAAAATTTGACCAATATTTCGAAAATTTGAATATCAACAGTTTATCGTAATACACTACAGTATTTTGAAATGTCTCTCGTATTTAAAATTTTGACCAAATATGAAATTTTTAACATATTTCATAACAGCAAAACATTATGAATTATGGGTGATTTTGAATAAGGGGAGTATGAATTATGGGGGATTTATACACTGCATGACTGAGCCCAGAACTCCTATGGATTATTGTGAATGCTGGCCAGGAATGAATTGGAGTTGATGTATGAAAACTATCATGGTTAATCCAAAAATAAAGGTGAAGTACAGTATGCCTTAACTGATGTGACTTTACAACCTTGTTGAACCTCTTCCCTCTAGTTGAATTTCCCTTTCTGAGCATCAGGTGCAATAGGGGAAGACATGTCAGTAGACCAATTGTTAATTGAGTACATTATACTGGGCACCTGGTTCTAGGCTCTGTCTTAAAATGGGATCAGTATGTCATTTATAATCGTAATTTAATGTTGTCAGCAGCAAAAGGCTGATGTTCAAATCAGTCTCTTTTTCTCTCTTTTTTTTTGTCTCTACTGAAATTTGTCCTATTTGTCTTTCATCTGATGATCTTGGAGCTGTAATAATGTTAATTATAAAGTATTTTTTATTTAAGGCTTTTTTCATAAGCTTGAAACTTAATAACTTACAGACTGGAAATGCAAATGTGAACCAAAGCTGGTTCACATCCCGGGAAGATAAGGAGATGTTGCGATGGCGTGGTCATGCTTGGCGTCAAGGTATGTGGTCGAGAGAGGAGACAGAGCTCTTAAAGCACAATATTGAACAGTATTGTGCCCAAAGAGGTGTGTCTGATCCAGGATCCGTCATATTCAAGATGTCAAAGGAGGAGCGAAGTGGTTTCTACCGGGTTGTTGCTCGGGGTTTGAACAGACCTCTCTTCTCAGTGTACAGAAGAATTATTAGGCAAGTATGATGCCATTAAACTACAGTACAGTATCTTCTTTTTATCAAATAATTTTTTTTGCTTGAGCTGTATTACCCATTCAATATCTTCCTTGTACAGGTAAACCCTGATGTACGAAAGGATTCCTTTTGTGAAAAAGCTTTCGTAAATAGATTTTTCATAAATCAAAGCCCATTTTTCCATTGATTCCCACTATAAAAGCTGAGTTACCTTACTACAAATAAAGAATTTCACCAAAACATCTAAGTGTAATACAAGTACTGTAGTATGGTATAGTAATAACTTTATGTTTACGAGACACTTGACGAGATTGGAAACAATATGAACAATATGAAATGACAAGCCATATCTGTAATGATTATATTACCTGAGTGATATATGATAACTAAAAAAAATTTCTATAAAATCTTAGGAATAGGGAAGCAATATACAAAATACTATCCACAAAGGTATGTCACCCGAATGTTAAAAAAGAAAGAAAAAAAGTAAATGGTTCAGACAGGCACTTAAAGAAAACAATGTTCTTCCATTTACAGCAGGATACCTCAGTGCATATGTACAGTAATCCCGTGTGTTTTTGCGGGAATTACGTTCCTGAAACTCCTGAGAAAAGCCAAAACGCGAACACTCTTTTAGGAATCACTGTACTTGTGGCCACCAAACAGCTCAGGCAGGTCATGCACTTAACCACACCATGCTCTCCACTCACGGCCCAGTGGTCACACTGATCACTGATGCACTGTACCAGCATTTACTAACATCATTATTTGAAACTAATCATATTGTAGTATAATAATGGAAAAACATAAACAGTTATTTAAAAAACAAAATTTTTTACAAGTAAATAAAAAATGTTATACAGTATTTTGCTGAGGTCGGCAACACCCGCATTGCCAGCCTCTCCCTGCTGTCCCAGCATCTGCCCGCCCTCACGCAGGCAGCCAACCAGTCCTCTTCCACCCACATTCCTCCACTGACAAAAGACACAAATGAATTGTCAGTCTTCACCACATCTCGAGCCATAGCTCATACCACCTTAAAGCTTGTCCAATAAAACTGTTTTTTCCGTTAAGGCCATCACTATTCTTGATCTCTTGGTCACTTTAGAGTCTTTGCTAGTAATATTTGCCTTTGATGAGGCTGGCTTACGTCCCAGAGCCATGTGGAATGCACGTGGGAGGACAAACAGAAGAGGTAATCACAGTACGGTAGGCATGTGTGGACTGAGGCTTCTCAGAGCAGAGGGTGTCTGAGGCGGGAAAGGGTGGCTTCTGTTTGCCGCACCGCGAAATTTAAATTTTTGTTTTTAAAGGATATTTTATAGGGGGGAAGTATACTGTACATAATTTTTTAGTAAAAAAACGCGAATGGTCAAAACCGCAATAAAAAAAAACATGAAAAACACGGGATTACTGTACAGTCATGCGCCGGTTAACGTCCTAGATACGTTCTTGGAAACGTGACGTTAACCGAAATGGACATTGTCCGATCATCACAAACTTTTTATTTATACTTACGTGTATGTGGAATACTGTATACGTACATATACACTTTTACTCTTAAATCACTACTGTAGTGTGATACAGGTGATTAAATTTTATCTCTTATGACGTTTATATTAAAATTATTCACTGTTTTACAAGGATTCCAGCAACGCCAGCAGATAGGGGAGAGAGAGGGTGCGAGGGGGCGTGGGGGGAGGGGAGGTAGTACGTTTGACAGTTGGCACAGGCCCAGGTCTAACGTGTGTATATTTATCAGTTCTCAGGTGACTAAGGTTCTCTCTTATAAAAAGCCAGTGAAATGACCTGGGTGAATATAATTAACATAGCTGGGATTCTTGTAACATACTGATTAATTTGAATATAAACATGCTATAATTTGCACTAGACAAAACAATTTTAGAACCGTAATCAAATTAGTACATGTGCAGTCCAGCTTTGCACGAATTTATTTTACGTTTATTTTAGTATGGTGTGTGAATGTAAATGGGTGAAAATAAATGTAGAAATTTGTGTAAATCTACCCAAAAATACAGTTGAAAAACTTTTTATAAAATGTACATTGTACACTAATGTACTACATTTTTTATATCTTGAGCAAAATATATGATGCTTATATTCAAATTAATCTCTGTCTTGCAAGGATTTCAGCAATACAAATTATATTATCATAACTTTAGTCTGAGATATTATATAAAATAAACATAAAGAAATCACCAATTTTTTATCTTGAACACGAGGATGGCGGGAAGGGGGGGAGGGAGGTGAGGTGACAGAATGTCTGGCGTTTGTTTGTTTGTTTATTTATTTGAGATATGATTTGACAGTTGGCGCTGAAGGCCTGCCTGCCTGCGTGTTTATTTATCATTACTTAAGAGTGACTAAGCTCTTTTCATAATTTTCCACCCAAATGACCTGGGTGAATATAACTTTCATTGGAGGGATTCTTGTAAGATAGTAATTTATTTGATTTTTTTTTTTTTTTTTTCAATTTAAATTTTAATTGTTTATTCCTTGATAGAGGAAGCAGGATCCTAGTGCTGTCACTTGGTACCCCTGTACCATAACACCAGAAGCAACTAGCCAGTGTCACAAGTATATACAGTCATCCCTTGGTTATTGCGCCTAATTGGGACCCCGCCGATAACGAAAGTACAGAACCTATGGGATTTATTCTAATTGGTTCCAGGCACCCAAGACCCAACCCCAAGTTTCCCATTTTACGACCATTTATACCCACTAAATATATATATAATGTTATGGTAAATATCATAAACACACATAGGCATGGCTAGGTTTATTACAAAGTGATGAAAAGGGTACGCTTAATACTGTAGTCCACAAAACATGTAGCTATGCTTTTTTTATTTGGTCCCCCATCATACGAGTCCGTTTTCTCTCACATCAGGACGCCTGAGTCCTCCGTTTTCTCTCTTAATCTTAGAGTGCACCAGAAACTTTACTATTTTTAGTAATGCCACAGAATTTGAAATTGCAACCCCAATTGCAACTGGGGTTGCAATTGTTGAGGCAACTAGATATGTCTGATTACAGCAAATGTGTTATTGTCAATTTGTAGGTGAAAGATTTTATCCTCAATAGATGTAGGTTAACATTTCACCTGTAGGCAAATGCTTAAAAAAAGCCTAAGTAAGGAAGCATATTCCTTTAACACATAATATCTGACCAGTATGGGGAGGATCATCGTGTCTCCGTCAGGGGGTCGTGGAGTGGTGGTCCAGCAGGCGTCACTTTGGGGGGGGGCACGGACGTATATGCGATCGGACGTTGTTCGGTCGGACGTTAACCGGCGCTTGACTGTATATGGTGCTATTATTGTGTTTCTTGATATGTTCGTACAGTAAAACCTTGATTAAATGGATTATTAAGGGGAAAGAGGTGTCTGTTGATGCCAAACTTCTGAGAAATTGAAGTGATATTTTCGTTAACATATAACTAGCTTATATACATACTGTATTTCATTACTGTAAATATTATTGTAATAAACCCATACTGTGTATAATGGTTATCATTAAACAATTAACCTGTATACAGTTATATAAAAGCTCTCAAGTAATAAACAACAGAAAAGCCATGAAATCTAAAAGAACTGCATTACTCTCCAGTCTGATGGGTAACGCAGCCGGTAATAGAGTGGCTGGTTACCCATCTCCCAATGCGCTCTATTGGTACACTCACAAATTAATTATCATACAGCTTTCATTATTTCCAGCAAATGTGTCCAGACAATATTTGGTCCGTTAAACTGAAGTATTTTAAATCTGAAACCCATTAAACTGAGTCCCTTTAAATCAAGGTTTTACTGGACTTCCATTTAACATTTTATTCTTTCCACTGATTCATGGTGGAAAATCCAGAATTGGATAAGCAAGAATACTGAGGTAAAAAAAATCTGCATTCTTTTTGCATATTTTCATTACATGTATTTCAGTACTAAAGAAAAAATATATTCAAATATAGAACTGTATATTGAATTTTTTTTTTTTAATTTGGGGATTTTTGTTTGTAAATCAAAATGTGGGACAAAATTATTATTTTTTTAACTCCGAATTTCCATAACTGATGCTTTGTAAATCGGGGTATACCTGTACAGTACTATTATAGTATACCTTGGCAACCATTTTGGAGTGACTTGTGCATACTGTATGTGATCCAAAACTTGTAAAGGTTCCCTGATAAACTCCTCAGTCTGTAACTCCTACAAATAATGGGGTCCTCTGTATCTACTCCAGGAACCCATACAGTGTACAGTATACCCTGTATTTAATAAAATTCATGAATTTATATTTTGACAAAAGTTGTGGCCAGCAATTGGTCGCTGGTGTGGGATGCACATATAAAAACCACTACAAAAGGCAAAGTAAATACATTATGATGGAGATATACATGTTCAAGTTATGAAGAAAAAAAAAATTGCATTAAATGTTTACATAATGTGACATAAGAGTATTGACAATTGCATATTGTGATGCACTTGCATCATCTGCTACAGTAAGCAGGGAGATTGCCAGCTGCAAGATAATTTAACCTCATATTTTGTCACTAGTTTTGTTACTTCACTAGTTTCATCTTCACCAAACTTCCTTTAGTACTTAGATACATGCTGCCACAGGAAAAAAGTTGTGACTGTATTTGCCATGGGAAGAAGGCCAGTGACCTGTGTAGGACCCCTCCATTGTTCTTGATACTGTAGTCTCGTTTAGGGCTATTGTGAAACCTAGTACTGTTCTCAATTCCACAACTTGAGGTGACAGACTGTGTGCAGAAGTATACCCTTATATTCATCCTGCATGATATCTTGGTGAGTTTGAAGTTATGTCCCCCTCAAGTTGGTGGTATGTATGACCATGAAAAATTTATCTGGGTTCACATTTTCTATCCCTTTCAAGATTCTGAATGTATCTATGAGATCTTTCCCATTGTGTCTTGTCTGAAGAGTTGCTAGACCTAAGGATAATCAAGATGACATAGTTCTGGAATCATTATAGTCACTCTTTGTTGCCTCCAGCCTCTCAACTTGTTTGAGCATTTTTTCCATCTTTTTGTTAATTTCCTACTCCTTTGATTATTTATTTAGCTTCTATAAACATGAACCATCTGCAGAGTCCCATGATCATGAAGAGGAGATTGATCTTGAAATCCATTTTATGATCAGAGGTGAGAAAATAGCATATTTCCTGCAGTCATCCGTGTGGTGAGGAGAGGGAGGAAAGAAGCTAAATAGAGGGGTTGAAGGTTCAGTTTGCCTATGGTCAAATCATGTCAGATTTATGATTCTTTTGTGAGCAATCATCTTGGTACTGTTGTCATTTGGCTTTTGAAGATGAGATCTACATCAATTGGAGACTCATTTTAGTTACAATTGATAGATCCAGATATGGTTGTAAAGGAAAATATGTGAGCAGTAACTGTTGCTATGCTTTTGGAACATGATAACAGATAGTTCTTCATGTTAACTAACATGACTTCATTTTTACAGTACTGTAATCCACTTGCTCACCTCTGAATGTAATAGTTTTGTAGTAAAATTACCCTTTTTAAATATTGTACTGTATAATGTATTGTATTGTAGGTGTAGTGACATTGTATACCCAGTACAGTATGTTATGTGAGTCAATTACACAGTACGTAGTCAGAAAATATGAATTATTCTTCATTACAGAATATATGATTACCACAACCACATTGGCAAATATTCCTCTGAGGAGGTTAACAAGCTGCGTGAACTGCGAGTGAAACACGGTAAAAACTGGCAGGCTATTGCAGCCCATCTCGGCCGGTCAGCTGCTTCTGTAAAAGATCGTTGTCGTCTTTTGAATGAAAACTGCAATAGAGGTGCCTGGTCAACAGATGAGGAAGATCGCCTTGCAGCAGCTGTTTATGACATGGCTCATGTGCTGCCAGGAGAACAGGTAATGGTTCATACTGTACAGCTTTTTTATCATAGTTTTTGTAACTTTTTAGAACAAAGGCATCTATTCATAATGTGCACAAATACCGGTAAATGTATACAGTGGTCCCTCGGTTAACTAGCGCCTCGGTTAACGAGATTTCGGTTAACGAGTTACCTTCCATAAGATTCTTAACTTTGGTTAACGAGCAATCCCTCGATTAACGAGTTTCTTACGAGCCGTCCTCCACATTCTTTTAGCTTGCATTTGGCGGTCCACCAGCTGTAGTATTAGTCCGCCAATACAGTAATCGGTTCTAGGGCTTAAATTCCTTACCCTTTTAATAAATATCAAGAAGTTTATACTATTCAATAATTTTAAAAGTTAATATTAAATTTTTTAGTCATTTTAACAATTATTGAACATAATTGAAGGCAGGGTCACTAGTTTGTGGCACGCCATCCAGCCTGCCAACACAGCATACAGGCGTCAGTCTTTTTGTCTTTTCAGTGGAGGTAACATCTTGCTTGAGACTCTCTTCAACTAAACGCTTTTTTTCTGTGTTTACAAGCAAATTATTGGTTATTTTGAAGTTTATTTAACATATTGACAATATATAATGCAGTGCAGTGTTGATTTAAAGAAAATAATCTTGAATTACACCAAGAGAACTAAAATTTTATGGGTGAAATGGAGCCATGGGGTGACTTCTCTTCCACCCCAATGCCTTCTCTTCTCCCTTCTCCTCCACCCCCATTCTAATTCCCATCATCATTCAGGAGCCTTCTACATACACACCTCAAAGTAAGTGTACCTTTCTCCCTTTTTTGTTGAATTTAGGCAATTTTCGGTGAGTTGGAACCAATTACCCAAAAACCCATTGAAACAATGGTTTCGGTTAACCGAGGGACCATTGTATACATTACCTGTACAGTATAGGGTGATACATGTTTCATATATCTGAGGGTGTATACTTTTTTATGGGGATTAGCCCACCTGGGCACAGGTCAATGACCCACATTGGAGCCTGGAGTGGATGAAAAATAAAAAAATAAGTAAATTTAATAAAAATAAGTCAAAGAATGAATACATAAAAACAAATTAAAAAGAAAAAAATAGATCAAGAGTGAGAAACGATATGTATGTTGTGTTGTCAATAGTAAGAGAAACAATTGAGACCCTGCAATTGTGTGTAAATGAGGCATAAAGTCAGATCAGCAACCTGGGACTTGGTCACAATTTTTGTGATGCCATATAGCAGCAGGGTCTACCATTAGACAACACATTATGCTTCCAATATTCTCCCAGGCGGTAGTACCTCTGTTTGGTAGCTGTTTACTATCTACTACTTGAAACAAAAGTAATATAAGTCCTTGTAAATATCGGTAAAGAAAACTATAGGTTTCTACCTGGAGCATTCAAAGACCTAGAGGAATTGTGAGCTAAAGTACATAATAAAAAAGTGAAACTCTTAAATATTTTATTTTCATTTTATACAAATACACAGTTTGATACAGTACATTTGCTTCATTAAAGTTAATGTTTTTAAAGTTAAAATTTTTCCTTCTTCTTGAATGCATAACTGGGCATACTCTTCCCAATATTGTTCTGTACTGATTTTGAGGAAGCTCCTTTTATTCAGAATAGATTTAGACCCAAGCCACTTGATGAAAGTGGGATTTTATTGTATCTAAGATTTCACTGTTGTTGTAAAATATTTTTAATTACTACTTAATAATCCAGGTAACAAGTGGAATCTCATGGGGTGAGGTGTCTGACAGAGTGAGGACACGGTCAGAAAAACAGTGTCGCACCAAGTGGCTTAATTTCCTCAACTGGAAACGCACATCTGGGGTAGAATGGAGCAAAGCGGATGATGTACAGCTCATTTGCAGGTAACAAAGTAATACAGTAGTTACTTTTTGCTTTCTAGAAACTTTCCCTTTAGGGCCAGAAAGGTCTTTCAGGATGCCTGTTTCTGTGGTGTACTGTATACAGTAGAATGTAGTGCAGTACTCGCAAACAGTTTAAGTCAACTTTCCTCTTACACAGAATGACATCCCACTACGGTATATATGAGACATTATTAGAAGTTAAGCACTTTATTTAAGATCAGGAAGTTGGCTGTGTGCCTCATATATATATATATATATATATATATATATATATATATATATATATATATATATATATATATATATATATATATATATATATATATATATATATATATATATATATATATATATATATATATATATATATATATATATATATATATATATATATATATATATATATATATATATATATATATATATATATATATATATATATATATATATATATGTTGTTTCCTTTACCCGTGACCACCAACCGTTGTGTGCTATTTAAAGATTAGTAGGGTCATTACCTAATACCTGACCATTGTGGACCTGGTCTCACCCTCCTCTGTATATATACACCTTGGTTTGTATTTCTCTCTCTAGTCTGTACTCACCCCTGAAGATGTGAATTACACGAAAGCGCTTGGGAACTTCGTGTTTTCTTCTTTCCTTGTGGTTATCAGCATATACCTAGATCACGCACCTACAGTGATTTACTTGCATATATATATATATATATATATATATATATATATATATATATATATATATATATATATATATATATATATATATATATATATATATATATATATATATATTTTTTTTTTTTAATTATTTTTAATATGAAAGGAATTGGGATAAATGTAGGATTGAATCCTGAAATCCCACTTATTGGCTTGCGAGCATGATGGGTGTCTCATTTTAAGAAGCACACTTGACACGTGGTGATGAGCCTTTTTTGTCACTTCAATAAATTAGTACTGTATATACTGTTAAGTATATGATCTGTTAGTCCTTTCACTCTGTCTAATGCCTGGTGGATCAAGCTACCCTTTGTCCTTCCTTGGATTAGTGGATTGGTCATATGTAATTGGAATTAAAAAAGATGAACTTATAGGAAGACTGTAGAATTAGTTCGGTGATTTCATTGAATCAAAAGCGTTTATTGTCATAGGAGCCACCCAACTAATGTTGTTTATATATCTTTATTTTGTTTCTTGTCAGATTTAGTCTTTCAGATGTAACATGCTGTTTTTATTATACAGTATATATATATACAAGTATATATATATATATATATATATATATATATATATATATATATATATATATATATATATATATATATATATATATATATATATATATATATAATATATATATATATATATATATATATATATACATACATACATACATACATGGACTTGACAACTTACCCCCTTATCCGAAATCCTTGGGACCAGATGCATTTCGGTTTTTGGAATTTTTCGGTTTTCAGAATTTTTTTTTTTTTTTTTTTTTATACAGGGATCAGCCCACCCGGGCACAGGTCACTGACCCACATTGGGGCCTGGGGGCTAAAATATAATATATATATATATATATATATATATATATATATATATATATATATATATAATATATATATATATATATATATATATATATATATATATATATATATATATATATATATATATATATATATATATATTATATATATACAGTGGTACCCCACTTAACGCGGTCAATTGAACCCAGAGGGTCCCGCGTTAAGTGAAAACCGCGTTAAGTGAATAACAGAACATATGGGATTAATTCCAATAGAACCCAGCCCGACCCCCAAACTCCACTTTTTGACGACAAATAACTATGTTGTAGTAAAAATAACATCTTAATTTTATGATGGTACATGCACACAATTAATACTTAAGAGAAATACAGTCGCCAAGTTAATGTCCATTCAAATAATGGACTCAACTCCCTCCCCCTCTCACACTACAGTACACAGCCAGCTAACAGATGGTCGGTCGGTCCCTCCCTCCCCCCCCCCACCCCCCACCAACCGTCCCAAGGAGATGTGTGGGATAACCTCAAACTAAAGTTAGGAAAATATAATTGACATTGCTGGATTCCTTGTAAGACCAGGAATATTTTGAATATAAATGTCATATATTTTTCACAAAAGATAACATACTTACTCAGATTAAACATTTTATCTAAAAATTGTATGTTTAATGCAAAAAATATGTTGTTTATATTCAAAATGATCACCAAATTATAAGAATTCCAGCAATGTAAATTATATTCTGGCCGGATAATTTGTATGAATTTTATGAGCTAAAACAAATATCTACAGTTAATAAAAAAAAAAATATATTCTTCAACACTATCTGTCAATCAAAGTACCCCACCTTGCCTCCCCCCCTCTTCCAACCGCGCGGTCAGTCCCAACCCTCCCCCCACCCCCCACCAATCCTCCATTCAGTATTAAATAATACCTCAGATTAAAGTTAGGATAATATAATTGACATTGCTGGATTCCTTGTAAGACCAGGAATATTTTGAATATAAATGTCATATATTTTGGACAAAAGATAACATACTTACTCAGATTAAACATTTTATCTAAAAATTGTATGTTTAATGCAAAAAATATGTTGTTTATATTCAAAATGATCACCAAATTATAAGAATTCCAGCAATGTAAATTATATTCTGACCGGGTAATTTGTATGAATTTTATGAGCTAAAACAAATATCTTCAGTTAAAAAAAAATAATTCTTCACCGGGTAACAGATGGTCGGTCGGTTGGTCCCTCCCTCCCCCCCACCCCCCACCAACCGTCCCAAGGAGATGTGTGGGATAACCACTAAATTTTAATAAATAATACCTCAAACTAAAGTTAGGATAATATAATTGACATTGCTGGATTCCTTGTAAGACCAGGAATATTTTGAATATAAATGTCATATATTTTGGACAAAAGATAACATACTTACTCAGATTAAACATTTTATCTAAAAATTGTATGTTTAATGCAAAAAATATGTTGTTTATATTCAAAATGATCACCAAATTATAAGAATTCCAGCAATGTAAACTATATTCTGGCTGGGTAATTTGTATGAATTTTATGAGCTAAAACAGGCAGTCAGGCAGGGTGGCGGGTGGGGGGTGGTGCGAATCTAAAAATAGCTCTCGAGCCGGACACTCACCGCGTTGCTGTGGAAAAATCCGCGTTAAGTGAAAGTTCAGCTTTGGCAAGGCACCGCGTATATGCGAAAACGCGTTAAGTGAAAGCGCGTTAAGCGGGGTAATACTGTATATAGTATATATAATATATATATATATATATATATATATATATATATATATATATATATATATATATATATATATATATATATATATATATATATATATATATATATATATATATATATTACCCTTTAACGAAATTTCGGTTATAAGAATCTTCAATTCAGTTAACGAAAAAATTTCGATTAACGAAATCCTTACGAAAATCACGTTTTGTTTTGAACATCAGCTGATAAGCTGAGGAGGTACTCAGCCAATTCAGTGATCTCTTCTATGTTTACATTCGTTTCCAATGGAGTAAATATCAAGAAAATTGTGCTCTTTAATATTTGTGCATTTTTTTATACAGTACTTGTATTAAAATTATTGGTCATTCTAAAATTTAGCCATCCAAGCTCTGTCTACATAAAGTTTTTCAACTATTATTTTTGGCTTGATATATGTAACTTTATTCATTTATTGAAACTCATTTACATGCACACACTGTCCTAAGGGCAAAGCCGAACTGTACATGTAATCAGAATAATGTACAAAATGATTACTAAAATTTTTGTCTAGTGCAAACTAGGGCATGTTTACATTCAAATTAATCAGTATCTTATAAGAATTCCAGCAATGCAAATTAAATTCCCCCCGGTCACTTCTATTAAATTTTATAAGCAAAAAACAAAAACTCAATCTAAAGGACATAAATAAACAATTAAATACTTCACACCTCAGCGCCAACTGTCAAACATGTCACTGTCACCCCTCCCTCCCTCCCTCCCTCCCTACCCCCCACCTTCCCAAGAAAGGTTTGGGGGTTTTCAGTAGGCTTTAAGTTTTTATCTTCAATAATATCACAGATTAAAGTTAGGAGAATAGATTTGCATTGCTGGAATCCTTGCAAGACAGCGAATAATTTGAATATAAACATATAAACGTCATATATTTTTCACTCAATTTGTTCCAGAAGGTCGTTCGTTAACCAAAAATTACACTAAAGCACTTGGGAACTTTGTGTTTCTTGTTTCCTCTGTGGTTATCAGCATATATATATATATTTATCCATCAATGTTCATTTTAGTTACGGTATAAGCTTGTGTTGTTTTCACTGTTTGTTGACTAAAATTTTAGTAATGCATATTTGTACTCCTACCAGAAATGTGCCAACAGCTTTATAACATGCAGTCTCTCAGCCTTCTCCAGTCGACCCTAGTGGAGCTGCCAGCAACCTTTCTCAACTCTGTAACTAATGCCACTGTGTTGACTGCTGCCTCTGCTACCACACCTGGGAACAAATCCCCAACAGGATCAAGTCAAGACTGTGTTTCTGTTGGTACCATCAAGTTGTGCATTCCAGCTGCAAATTTTTCTCATATAATTAATTCCGGTATGTTAATGAGATAATAGGTGAGAGATACAAAGAATTGGTTTGTAAAAGAATGTGCAGCTTCTAGGAGAATATAAGTACAAGTCAAGTTTGTAAATTTTAGAGCCGTTATAATTGCTTACCTTTATGTGAATGGGCTAGAATAAAAGAGTAAAAAATGACAAGAAACATGCCAATTGATGTTGCTTTACACCACAGTTGTTTAGGTATGTAGCTCTACGAGTCATTTATGGATTATGAAAAGTGGGTGGGAGGGAGTGGTTCTCAATATATAAGATAACAACTAACACACAAACTACAGTGCAGTTATTTAAGATTTTGTGAGTTGTGGTTGTTTAAGAAAATAGACAGTCAATATATGAGGCGCTCCGCATCAGAAGGGGGTGAAGCGCCAAATTAAAAAAGCTGAGAAAAACATGTTTAAAAGTTTTTCGAAGTTCAAACAACCATAACTTTTTTTTTTGAAGCTAGAGGGTTATTTTTTTTTTTTTTTCATCGTGCAGCTCAATCCCTCTCCTGGTGAACTGTGAAAACTGGAAGTTAGTACCTGTACAGTGATCCCTCGGTTAACGAGCGCCTCGGTTAACAAAATTTTGATTAACGAATTACCTTTCATAAGAATCTTCATTTTGGTTAACGAACAAAAATTCGGTTAACGAAATTCTTACGAATTCCTTTCAACATGTTTTCGCCTGCTCACCAGCTGTAGTATTGGTCCGCCAATACAGTAATCGGTTCTAGGGCTTAAATTCGTTACCATTTGAGTAAATATCAAGAAGGTTGTACTATTCAATAATTTTAAAAGTTTTATATTAAAAGTTTTAGTCATTTTAACAATCATTTAACATAATTGAAGTACGGGGAACTAGTTTTTAGCGCGCCAAACAGCCACTCAACACACCAAGCTTGGCGTCAGTTTGTGTCTCTGTTCAGTGGAGGTAACATCTTGTTTGAGACTCTTGAACATAAACTATTTTCCGTTTTTACAGTCAAATTATTGGTCATTTTGAAATATATTTTACATATTGATAATATATAGCACAGTGCAGTGTTGATTTAAAGAAAATATTCTTTATTTACAGCAATAAAACTTAAAATTTCAGTGTTGAAAGTGAATCCAGCATGGCTCCAAAGAAATCGAGAAAAGTTATTTCAATCCAGGTAAAACAGGAAATAATAAAGAAACATGAACAGGGCATTAGAACAAATGTGCTTAGTAAAGACAATGGCATGTCGGCATCAACTGTGTCGACAATTCTTGCACAGAAAGACAAGTTCAAGGAAGTGAAAGTGAGAGATAAATCTACCAGACTGTTTAAAGGTAGATCATTAATAGCGGAAACAGAGAGCTTACTTCTCATTTGGATTTGGGAAAAACAAATGAAAGGTGATTCAGTTTCTACTGAATTTATTTGTGAAAGAGCCAGGAAAATTTACGAACATTTAAAGGAAGATCAACCTGGTTCGACTGACACAGAGTTTGAAGATTTTCGGGCCAGCAAGGGCTGGTTTGAAAAATTTAAGAAAAGAAGTGACATTTTCAGTGTTATTAGGCATGGTGAGGCTGCCAGTGCAGATAAAGAAGGAGCAGCAAAGTTTGTAGTGGAGTTTAAGAAACTGGTGGATGAAGAAAATTATCTTCCACAGCAAGTGTTCAATGTGGACGAAACTGGGCTGTTCTGGAAGAAAATGCCCAAAAGGACATTCATCACCAGAGATGAAGCCTCTTTACCTGGGCATAAACCCATGAAAGACCGTCTCACTCTATCGCTTGGTGCCAATGCTTCAGGGGATTTCCGACTGAAGCCTTTGCTTGTCTACCACTCTGAGAACCCCAGGGTGTTCAAGCAACAAAAAGTGGTAAGAGGACAGCTTGGATCTTATTGGAAGTCCATCCGTAAGGCATGGGTGACAAGACAGCTCTTTAATGAATGGGTTGTTGAGGTGTTTTGCCCTTCTGTGAAGAGCTACCTAACCACCAATAAACTCCCTTTAAAGGCTCTTCTCCTTATGGATAATGCCCCTGGTCATGACCCTGAACTTGCCAGCACTTTGGAGGCTCAATTTGACTTTGTCAAAGTGTTGTTTTTGCCTCCCTACACTACATCAATCATGCAGCCAATGAACCAGAATATGATCAGCAACTTCAAGAAGTTGTACATGAAGAAAATGTTCAGGAGGTGTTATCAGGCAACTTCCACTGATCCTGAACTAACACTGGCACAGTTCTGGAAGACACAATTTAACATCCTGGAGGCTGTAAAATTGATTGTGTCCTCATGGCAAGAAGTCTCCATTAGATCCCTCAATTCCGCATGGAAAGCACTGTGGCCATCAGCAGTTCATGATTTTGAGGGATTTGAGGAAGAAGCAGAGTTGGACAAGGAGATTGGGTCCATTGGTCAGTCATTGGGCCTCGAAGTGGAGGAGGTTGATGTGGAAGAGCTTGTGATGTCTCATGAGCAGGAACTTACTCCTGAAGACTTGCAGCAACTGGATGAGATGTTAGAGGCTGACAGTGGTGAGGAGGAAAGGGAAAGTGATGACCATATGTACTTCAGATTTGAAAGATGTTGTTCACTGCTGGGAGAAGTTCAGGAAACTGGCTTCAAGGCACCCTGATGTGGAAACAACAGAACCTATTTTGTGTAATGTTGAGGACAGAGTGGTCTCCTTCTTCAAAAATCAGTTAATGATGAGGAGGAAAAATGCCCCACAAAGAAAAATCGACAGTTTCTTCTCTAAGAGGCAGCGAGAGAAAGATGCTACCCCTCAGCCTTCCACTTCAAGAAGGAGAGAGGATGTTCCTGCTGGAGAATCTGTCAGTCCAGAGGTTCTTGACATTTTCATGGAAGGTGACTTGCCTTCCAAGAAGCAGTAAAATGCTTCTCCTCCACCCCCACTTCCTTCTCTTCTCCCTTCTCCTCCTCCACCTCCCACTTCAAATTCACATCATCATCATCATCCAGGAGCCTTCTACATACACACCTCAAAGTAAGTGTACTTTACTGCATTTTTTTTTTTACTTTATGTAATTTTCGGTGAGCTGGAACCAATTACCCAAAAACCCATTGAAACAATGGTTTCGGTGAACGAAATTTTTGGTTAACGAACAACCTTCTGGAACGAATTGTATTCTTTAACCGAGGGACCACTGTACTGTGAATAGTTATTATCACAAGTTGAATAAGAATAACTACCCATCATGTATGGTTGTTTGGTCTTCAAACCAATAATAATTTCATTTTTCTGCAAAATTATCTTATTATTGTGGGCTAATACTGTAAAACAAGTTAATGATCACCAGAAACAACACTCGTCTTACACCCACCCCCCCATAAACCCCCCAACCTCCCAAAAAATAAAATTATAATAAAAAATCATTTGCCTATCAGTATTTATCTCTCCATCCCTATTATTAGCCAAAGATTTATAATATTGTTAAGTATAATAGTGTGTAATAATAAGGAATCACCACTACACTCATCCTCCCTACCAATAACCTCTCCCCTCCCCCCCAACGTAATTTAACATACGAATACAAAGGCGGAGAAAGTTTGCATAATCTTTGGTAAAAACAGTATTATGATAATAGTATTACAATCTTACTTTGTTTAGTTCCTTCTTTTTATTATCCCTGAAGATCGTAGCAACTTGAAGTTACGTAAATCCTGAGGAGTGCGTATAACTTTAATGGCCTCGTCATAATCAATCACGTACTGATCAAAGTCTTTCTGTGCCCTCTCTAAAAATCGCAACACAGATTCTTCAACTAAATCATTGATTATTGATGCCGGCAACAGCTCAGTTTCATTATAAAACTGAGGTATGGGCTCACTTTCACTAGCATTCGTTGGGTCAGGCTCACTTTCATCACTATCAAGGTCAATGCATGTCTCGTCACTGTCCACTTCTACCCCCTCACAGTCTGTATGTTCTTGTTGTGATACATTAGTGTCACTGTTTGTGTTACCATTAGACTCACTTTCATCATTTTCATCTTCACTTTCATCGTCATTATTGCCGTCAGTGCATGTCACGTAACTCTGTACCGGAACACAGTCTGCAAAAGGTCTTTTGATGCATAGCAGTCACTTTTTGTATTATGAGTATACCAAAATCACTATCACTATCACCAAGCATTCCTGAGGTGTCCACGTGAGCACTGTAATTACTAAACACACACTCAGGAATAATAGGCTCCTGAACCCACCCCAGAAGGCCTCGCCTCACTTGAGTGTTGCTCTAATATCGGGCAGATATAGCACAGCGCTTCTCACACCCGTGGAATGCGAATAACGTCAACGTTACGCCGAAAAGTTATCAAAAATAGTAGTAGAAAGTACATTGAACCTCCTTTGCTATACAACGCGCCAAAACTAACAAGGAGGCAGCATCTGGGCACGCGGATTGGCCGAGGAGCTGTGACGTAGCAAAGGGAAATCCATTGTGATTGGCTTATTCGGGGGGGTATGGTCTGAGGGAGGTGCACTGTCATTGGTTCGCGCTCTTCTCGCTCTGAACGGGATGTTGCCACTTTCTTGGACTGAGCGCACAGCCAGATACGTAGCTCCAAGCCTGAGGTGAAATCACACCTTATTTTTGAATGACTTTCTTCCATATTGCTATTCTAGCTAGAGGATTACATCCAATGCCAACATGTAGAGGAAGGGTGAAAATAGTGATATCCATCAAAAAACGCATTTTGGCCGGGGTTTTGCTTCACCCCCTTCTGATGCGGAGTGCCTCATATGAGCTTCATGTAATGTTCTATGTATATCAGCTGGTCCTGCCTCCAAAGATGTAGTTCACCCTATTACAGTAGTTTTGTCTTACTCTCATTATAATTTATTTGTAAATAGTTAAGATTTGTATTTTAAAACTAAGAATAAGGTTATGAGAACAGTGTTATGAAGTATTGCAGCTGAGAGAAAGTTGAAAAATTATTATTAGAGAGAAGAAATGTTGTTCCAAAGTTGTTGTCACTTTTGTTTTGAACACTTTTGATAGCTGGTTCACTCAAATGATGCTTCACAAAGTGCTCAGTAATGTGCTTATTGCTGAGAGTGTATATACTGTGTGTTTTCCACTAACTGGCCTTCTGTTAACTGGAGTTTTCCATTAACCCGATGTGGGAGAGCCAGTAATAAACACTTTCTTATACTGTACAACTCTACACCATTATTGTACAGGCACACCCTGTTTTATGATGATTTAGTTGAAAAAAAAAAGTTCTTAGTTACTGTACAGTAAACCCTTGATAACTCAGCATTTCAAATAACTCTGCATGGATATGGTTTCGGAATGTATTACAGTATAGTATAACTCAGGAAATGCTAAGATATATAAAATTATCTGGGAATATCTTGGCATATCTGGCCACCTGCATCACTTACCATGCCTCTGTGTCACCTACATGCCTCTGTGGCCACCTACCATCCCTCTGTGTCACCTACCATGCCTCTGTGTCACCTACCATGCCTGTGTCACCTACCATCCCTCTGTCACCTACCATGCCTCTGTGTCACCTACCATGCCTCTGTGTCACCTACCATGCCTCTGTGTCACCTACCATACCTCACCTACATGCCTGTCACACCCTATCCCTCTGTGTCACCTACCATATGCCTCTGTGTCACCTACCATGCCTCTGTGTCACCTACCATGCCTCTGTGTCACCTACCATCCTCTGTGTCACCTACCATGCCTCTGTGTCACCTACCATACCTCTGTGTCACCTACCATACCTCTGTGTCACCTACCATACCTCTGTGTCACCTACGTGTCACCTACCATGCCTGTGTCACCTACCATGCCTGTGTCACCTACCATACCTCTGTGTGTCACCTACCATGCCTGTGTCACCTACCATGCCTCTGTGTCACCTACCATCCCTCTGTCACCTACCATGCCTCTGTGTCACCTACCTTACCTCTGTGTCACCTACCATACCTCTGTGTCACCTACCATACCTCTGTGTCACCTACCATACCTCTGTGTCACCTACCATACCTCTGTGTCACCTACTAAGATGCTTCATTCTTCACCTACTGTGCTAGTAAGTTTTACTTTTTTACATTTAGTAATTACATGTACACATACTATATGGATCGATAATTTTTTATTATTGTATTTTTGTAGGCGGGGGGAAAGCCCCATATGTACCGAGTTGTCGAGGGTTTACTGCATATGCAATTTTATTTTGTGAAACCCCAAACGTAGTGAAAACACTGTACTGTATACAGGGGTACTGCAATTAAATAATTCCTTTTATTTTTACAACCAGCATTCTTACTTATTTCATAATTCTCTAACACTCACAATGTTACAAAGTCTATGAATAAGCTATCTATGTTTCATCATTCTCCTTCAATCACCATATAACTTAATCCTCAAACTCACAAGAAGACAAGTTTACTCTTCACTCACACCACCATGCAGTCACTGAGCCAGTTGCTTGTCTAATTACTCATTATTTACTTTCATGTTATGTGTAGAAAATTAAACCAAAGAAAATTAATCTGTATCCTTAGTTTTTATATGCTAATTATGTAAACTTTCAACAAAAACTTCTTGAACACCTCGAAATGGTTTCAGATTCTTCATTCATTTTTCAGATTACATAGTGCTTATAGTGTTCGATAAGTTTTTGGTGAGAGTGTACAATGAAGGTGTAAAATTGTAAGAGAAAGCGTTGAATTTGGAAATGCAGTAAAGTTTGGCAGTGTACAAAGGAGGGTGAGTGATGTGTCAGCTGGCTGGCTGGTAGCTGGCATATAAACATGTTTTGCCTTCTTGCGTGCTGATATTTTTTCTCCTGTGGCTTGTAGGTACAGCTTTTTAAACATATTAAGTCAGTCCATGATGAATGCATATTGCCATGGAATTTTCAGTTCTCTTTATGGGTAGTAAAGTAAAATTAATTCGGTGTCAAAACCTACAGATAATAATCTTAAAGTAAGTGGGGGAGTCAGCAAGTGCGGATGAACTCGTCTTAAAGTCATTATCCATCAGACAGTTCACAGTCATCTAAGTCATTCCCAAATTTTTGCAAACTTGATCACAACATTATCATATAATCCACAACACAGCATGCTGTGTTGTTTACAGTTTCAATTGCTCCTTAAGTTTCAGATTTTTAATTTGTATCATTTGTCATTGTTTATTAAATATGTCAGTTATTGTACTAAAATAAAGACTGAATTAAAATAAATCTTCTAAAACATCAGGATCTTCCACTAAAAATTTACTTTTTTCCCAGATGAAACTGAAGAGGACTTTGGGTCAAGATTAAGTGGACTGGTACAGAGTGCATTATTAGCCCAAAGTGTGGATGTAAGAGTATGCCAGTCTGCCACTGTGATGGTGTCACAGCCACAGTCCTTTACATCTCCAACACTCACAACACAGCTCACCACTGAACTCCCTCAGCTCTCCACTCACCTCACACCCACACTATCAAGTGGTGTCAAGACTCAGTCAATAGTTGTAGAAACTATGGAGGTAAGTTGTATAAATGACATAATCACACTTGTGTTAAAACAGTATATTCTCTATTTTAATCTATGCATTCTCCGAATTTGTACACAGTCGATGTTCATCCTGTTGTTCATGAAAGACAGAAGACCTTATACAATATTGTACCATGGATTTTAAAAATTCTCGACCTTTCTAAATAATACAGTGTAAGTTCTCATGCTATACAGAAGGATGGGTCATTTAGACTCTTCATACACCAAACTTTTAACATGTTTCTAAAAAATCTCCAATAATACACCAATCTCAGACAGACTAACCACATTACTTTATTATTTATTCATCATGTGTACTACCCACTTCATTCAAACTGATATGTATATACTGTATTGTAGATGTTTATCAGTGTGGTAATTTTTGTGTTTGGGAAAGATTCTACAGTAGCCTCTGGTTACTTTGCAAGATAGGGACCAAGAACATTCGTGAAAAAAAAATGCAGTATAATAATACTGTACTGTACATGTGATTTAACCCCTAGGCTTCAGTTCACATTATATGACATGTGCTCACAGGACTTTTGTAATTTTGAGGTACTGTTTGAATTACCACACAGGCTTAGTTAGATTATGTTGCCAAGTAGACATTTATCTTTCATTCTTTCACACATGCAAGCCTCCCAGTCTCCGTTCTTAGTAACTTGTCAGCTTTTGTGATGTCGGGATCTCACCCTTGGATTTTACGTGCCTCACCACATGTTTCTATCCCCTAGGCGCAGACTCATGATCAATTACTGAAGGCAGTAATAATAAGTGTAAATAGTATAAAAAGTAATAACATAATAAAACAAATGTCCTGTGTACCTTGTACTGTCAACCTTATCCCATTGCCTCACACACACAGACATGTCACTTCATATATATGCTTGACTCTTCCTGACCCTCTGTGATGCCAACCTGTGGTAAGAACATGCATTTCTTTACTGTTTATATCATTCATGTCCATTTTGTGAGATTAGAATTAGTTTTTATATATTTTTTTTTATTTCCCGATTATATCGGCCCGGTGCCTTAGGGTTAATACAAAATAAGGGGTTAAGGACTGGAGGCCCCCCAAAATTACCCCAAAATGTATAAAAGGTTTTATTTACTTACTGGTACTGAATACAAACAAAAAAGTATAATGTTCTGGTACACCATGGAGAAATAAAAAGAACCATACAAAAATGAAGAAAGTTGCACAAAGTAAAGGTAAGAAGAAAGTAAAACAATACATCACAGCTACACTGCTTCCAACTGACCTAGTGACCCATAGAATCAGTGGTAATACTGGACAACAGTTATGCAATATGCATGTTAGCCAACAGCTTTGGGAAATTTTTCTATAAAAGTTAATGTATTCATACCACATGAAAAGTGCAAAAAATGGGAAGGAAAAATATTTTCTTAGATTTTTTTTTCTTTTTTTTCCTTGAGCAGGGATGTGATTTCTTAATTTTTTCCAGTTTTCTATTTTTTTTCCAGTTTTCCATTTTTTTCCAGTATTCCGTTTTTTCCATCGTTTTAGATGACTTACGTGAATCGCGTAGATCCGTTGAGAAAAAATGGGGAGGGTGTGTGGTGGTATGACCATGACGAGAGAAATGTTTGACAATAATTAACCCTCTAGGGTCGATGGCAAATAATTTCCCTCGACGATTACACGATCTAGCTCCTTAAAAGCTTCGGCAGCACCAACATCAGCACTAGCTGCCTCTCCACTCACTTTTACACTTTGTAAACTGTAGCGGTTCTTAAATCTGTTATACCACCCATGACTTGCTTTGAAGGTTTGGTCGCACTCATCTCCTGCCTGCTCCTTCAGGCTTTCGAAAAGGCTTCTTGCATTAGCCTGTAGGGTTAGAAGGCTTAAGGGTACACGCTTTTGTATCTGGTCTTCCATCCATATCACAAGTAATTTTTCCATCTCTTGAATGGGACCTTGTCTTTTCTTCGTTAGTATAGTTCCCTTTATAGGTGCTGATCTTTTCACTACCTCACGAACACATTCCTTGTCCTTCAAAATAGTAGATATGGTTGAGTGCGAGAAGCCTAGGTCGCGTGAAATGGTTGCTACAGTTTTTCCATTTTCATGCTGCATTATTATCTTCATTTTCGTCTCAAAAGTAATTGACTGTCTCCTTTTCTTCTGAGCACCACCAGCACTCTCACTTCTATGCTTTCCAGTCATTCTAAAGTGAATTAGATACGAAAATAATGTCAGTACACAGTGCAATCAGTTGCGGATACAATGACAGCCAAACACCAACTAAGCGGCATGGGTGTTGTAGCCATGAGGCGACCCAAGCCACTCGACGCTCTGGTACGGGACGGAAACGTTTTGGTCTAGAAAATACTTGTGTCATTTGAAAAAAAATTTGGTACCGACTGTGGCGGTCGTATGTGCGGGTGGTCGCACCGACTGAGGCAGGTTGTAAGTGCGGGAGGTAGTAGGTCGTAAGTCGGGGAGTTGCTGTATATATCTCCGTTAGTCGGAGCAATTGGTGCAAAGCACTTCCAGGGATAAGAAATTTCCGGGTAACAAGACGACTTTCTCAAACCCGGAAAAATTCCTTTTCCCTGAACCTTTTCCGGTTAGTGGGAAAAGTTTCCTTGTGTCTAAACTAGACCTCTTGCACAGACTGACACTAGCCCACTTCCCCAGAATGTTTCTGGGTGCTGGAGATGTTTTCCTTAAGCTTAAACTACTGGAATCCGTAAATACAGTTCTAATTAAGTTAAAAACTTAATTTTTTTACTATAATAATCCAAAATAGTTTATCTAAAAGTTTGGTAAAATAAATATATTTAAAAATAAAAAATCTAAAGGATATGGTCGTGAATGAAGCTGGTGTTATAGCAAAGACTGTTATTTTCCACTCCCATGGAGCTGTGGGGGATTAGTGGGTCTTGTGTAACTGACTTGACCTGATGCAATGTCAGGTGGAGGTAGGGAGGGTGGGGGGGTTACTTGTCTTTTAAAGCCTTAGTTTTTTAATAACTATAACAATACACTATAGCAAAAACCCCGAGTACTGGACTAATTAAGCCTCAGCGCCATTGTTACTCAGATGGAATCCGATATTCGGACATCCATATCAGCAGGGAGGCACAACTGTTCAAAACAACAGCCAGCGTATTACACTAACAGAGATTGGCTTATTTAAGCTCATAATAACTAGTTCAAGTAAAATATTATACTTATGATATACTTTCAGTAAGCTCACTTGTTTTTTATTTAAAGTGTTAATCGATGTATATAAGCTTCTAGAATCTAAAAGCTTTCAGTCACAATTTTTTTTTTTTAAGGTTCCCAAGTCCCAACATATGTTTATAGAAGGGTCATTCATGTACAGATGCTCAAGATCTGGTTGTTTTGGTTAAGTGACTGACTTTGAATAAAGTTATGCTCCTCTGTCATATTAGGTGTTAATTGAGACATACATGTCAATATACTGTAAACATTACTATTTTTTCTAAGGTTTAGATTGTAAACATCAGGGAAATACAAATATTCATCAGATTAATCCAAATTATGTTGATATTCCCCAGGATCCAATGTCGATACACTTATCAGGGGTAACCGGGACAGAGGTTAGGCATGCCACACTCCTTGACCAAGGTAAGGACAGTATAAAATGTGAAGAATGTATTATATTTATGTGATTTTTTTTAAGTTAACTTAAAATGGGGTCCAACAATTTTCACAGTACAGTACAGCCTCGAGATAATGGACTAACTGGGGGAAGACCACAGTCGCTAAAGCCAAAACTCCATTAAAACTGATATCCTAATAACAGTGATATCTCCGTTAGCCGGAACAATTGGTGCAGAGCACTTTTGGGTATGAGAGATTTCTGGGTAACAAGACGACTCTCGAACCCGGAAAAATATACCCCATCCCCAGAATTTTCCGGGTAACAAAAAAATTTTCTCAGAAGTTCCAGAAATTGTCATTACAGTATCTCTCAAACCTGGAAAAATATTCCTTACTCCCGAAATTTTCTGGGTTCCAGAAAATTTTTCTCAGAATTTTCGCAAAATGCGCCTGATTTTCACATCTCAAACTCGGAAAAACTCCCCCATCCCCGGAATTTTCCAGAAAATGTGCACCTCGGAAAATTTTTCCCAAAGCCGTAATTTTCCGGAGAACTACGGCTTTGGGAAGAATTTTCCAAGAAAATTTAATTTCCGGCCACCGGAGAGTTCCGGGTTTGAGGGATTCTGGCTAACGGACATATAACTTAATTATTTTCAGCTCAAGGGCTTTCAAAATACAGGTGCTTCTCTACTTAATAACGTTCAACTTACAAACTTTCAGAGATACAAACATCATCACTGAGGGGGGTTACCTGCCAGAACAGGTGTTTAATGTAAATGAGACTGGATTATTTTGAAGAAAATTCCAGATAGAACAAACATTACCTAAGAGGAGAAGAGTGAGCCAGGTTTTAAGGCTGTATTAAAGGGTATAGCTGTACTAAATATCCATAATCTTTTCATTTTTTACAATATGTTTGGCATCTACAAGAGTAAAGTTGGACTTACAAACAAGCCTCAGGAACGTAACTCGTTCGTAAGTAGAGGAGCACCTGTAGGAGATTTCATTACTACAGTGATATCCCCGTTAGTCGGAACAATTGTTACAGAGCTCTTCCAAGGATGAAAAATTTACGGTTAACGAGACAGCTCTCAAAACCGGAAATATCCCATATCCCCAGAATCTTTCCGGGTATTGGGAAAAGATTTTTGAGAGTCTAAGAGAGTCTGTACTATGCATCTCATCTCGACTTTAAATAACACATCTCATCTCCCATGGACAAACATTCGGCCATTACACATTAGACTGTGGACACTAGTGAAAATATTTATGGCTAGCAAAAAAGTGTGTAAAATTTTTTTCACAGCATCTGTTTTAATTGTTAGAGAGAGAAATTTTATACCATAATGATACAGAATAAATTCTCTACAAGACTGTTTCAATAAAAAAAAATCCTCAAACACAATATTTCAATTTTTATGAAAAAATGTAAGAAATGTTGATATCTGAGCATAGAAAATAAGTTCTACTTAAGTTAGAAATACTATATTTTTACCAAAATAATCCTGAATAGTCTATCTTAAAGTTTGGTTAAATAAATGCATTTAAAAAAAAATCCATATGATCTGGATGTGAATGGAGCTGTGTCATAGTGAAGACTGGAATTTTCCACCCTGCACTGGGAAAAAATTTCCTGAGTCTAAACGACGTATCTCGCACGGAGCTTTATTTACTTAAGCAAACAGCACTGTACATGTACAATATATTGTTAATACGTACATGTACAGTACTGTAAAAATATAAATAAAATATAGACTACTATTATACTTTACTCACCAACAGAGGGTATCATCTTGAGCCTACACTATCCACTCTGCTGAATGTAATCGGCAACTATAATCACATCTTATCACTTGCGATGGAGGTGAGGTGGGGATTAGCGAGTCGTGTTACTGACCTGGTGTGTCACATATACGTGCTCAATACCAATGGATTAAACTTTTAATCTGTCTCTTATTTGTTAGAAAATGCAATATGGTTTAAATTTAATATTTTTTTAGGAGCTCTGGGTGGAGGAGTTAAGGAAGAAGATATCCTGAGTGACGGGGAGGTGAGTCACTCCCAGACAGGATTAGCCAGCAGCCTCGACCCATCCTCACCTGCTACAACCTCCCAGGTCATCCTTAATGGTTAGTCTTTTTTATAGTTTACATGTGGATTGGGAGACCTTTGTATAGTCACCAAGATTTTAATGTAACAACTTGGATTTGCAGAACTCCAGATATATATGAGTAGAACTGAATTTACGAAATCGTAAAAAAAATATTTGGCATTTTGTAAAACAAGCTTAATCCCGTATATAAAGGGGGGGGGGATCTGGGAGGCATCAATTGCCACTCTAAATGAAAGCTGAAAGTTTTTGGTGTTACACTGCTGCACTTACACTACTCAGTCCTTTATCATTGGTAACAAAACAGGAAATATGATCAAACCATTTAGGTCTGGTCACTAGAGCACACAAATTTGGACCTCCTCCAAACTTATTCTTTTTATTTTGGCAGTTAAATGCTTCCTCTGGCATATTTTGTGCAGTTTCTTCAGGTTTTGACTGTTTACCATGCAGGCTTAGGTGCTAGTATTATAGGTGTATTTATTGGATTGCAAATGTTCTCCCATTTCCTTTAACTATCTGGCTGTAAATTTGCTGGAGAGCTGATATTCAAGGTCAGGACTGCCCACTGTCATGCCCAAATTTAACAGGATGTGGCTCAGCACTTTGTTTATACCAGAGACTTGGTCTGGCTTATCTCCAAGGAGACTGCCAGAGCATACCCACTACCACAGTAGGTAAATTTATAAAAATACTTTGGGAGTTTCAGTAGGTTAATTAGGTTAGCTTTAGATAAGTCACGGTTAGGTTATGTGTTTTTAAATGTTTATAACCACACATTTTCACCCAGCTTCAAAGCCCTGCCCACTTTTATGGTAATTCAGTATTCTTGGGGAAAAAAAGGGCCATGTCACTGAGATCACATATTGCCCCCCAAAATGAATTCAGGTGTTACCCGGTATAACCATTGAACACGACATCAAAAAACGGTCTAGAAAAATTGTATGCTTATACTAAAATTGTCCACTTGTGTTATTTGGATTATTGCTGGAATTTCAAGGAAGTTTAATTTTGGAAAGTCACACTATTTATTTTGCCTTAGAGTTTGTTGAGTCTGCACATAAGATTCTATTTTGAAGGATTATTATGTTGGAACCCTTTAGGGGATCTGGCATCCTTTGACTATGAATAGGGTTGAACTTATACGACATATACTGTAGGTTATGACCTTTTTCCTACTAATTTTGAACTACCCTTACCAGTGATCAAAAGGAATAGAGGTGGGAGGGTTGACCTGAAATCTACATGGGACCCATAGAAATATGCTGTCCAAGGGGACCCAGGGTGGATCCTGTAATGACCCCTGTAAATATTTATACAGTGACCCCTCGTTTAACGAACGCCTCGGTTAACGAAATTTCGGTTAACGAACTGCCTTCCATAAGGATCTTCAATTCGGTTAACGAACAAAAATTTGGTTAACGAATTTCTTACGAACCGACCTCAACATGTTTTCGCTTGCACTGACCGGGCAACCAGCTTTAGTATCAGTCCGCCAATACATTAATTGGTTCTAGGGCTTAAATTCCTTACTATTTTAGTAAATATCAAGAAGTTTATACTATTCAATAATTTTAAAAGTTTAATTTTAACTTTTTTAGTCATTTTAACAATTATTGAACATAATTGAAGGTAAAGAAACTAGTTTCTGGCGTGCCATCCAGCCTGTTAACACACCAGACAGGCATTAGTCTCTCTCTGTTTTCAGTGGAGGTAACATCTTGCTTGAGACTCTCTTCAACTAAATGCTTTTTTCTGTGTTTCCAAGCAAATTATTGGTCATTTTTAAATATATTTTACATATTGACAATATATAATGCGGTGCAGTATTGATTTAGAGAAAATAATCTTGAAATACACCAAGAGAACTAAAATTTTATGGATGAAATGGTGCCATGGGGTGACTTCTCTTCCACCCCAATGCCTTTTCTTCTTCCTTCTCCTCCACCCCCATTCTAATTCCCATCATCATCATCCAGGAGCCTTCTACATACACACCTCAAAGGAAGTGAACTTTTCTACCATTTTTGTTGAATTTAGGAAATTTTCGGTGAGCTGGAACCAATTACCCAAAAACCCATTGAAACAATGGTTTCGGTTAACGAACGACCTTCTGGAACGGATTGAGTTCGTTAACCGAGGGGTCACTGTATATGGTTTATAAATTTACTCTATCTAAAGCTTTCAAGTTTTAATTTACTGTATATGAAACGTGTAGCCCCATCCGTAGGAGAAGATTGCCCAATATTTTACCATTTAATTTACTTATACAGTACTTCTGTACTTATTTTTTCTGTAGTTGTATAAAGAGTGAATTAATTTTTACTTGTTTAGAATGTTAAAACCCATTTAATTTGTATTCTTGCAGTTGTGGCAATCCTTTGGGTCTACTCCCGGGCCCAGGCACTCTTTGTTGCTTGCCACCTACCGGGACGGGAAGTTTGGAATTTTGACACCCCCGCTTAAATAATTTGGCTTATTTCGATTACTGCCCCTCATACAGCATTATCCATTTGCGACTGTGGGCTCACTCCAGACTGTAATCCCATGTGATGCATTTCTTAGGGGATTTCTACGAGTACATTTCTCATGGCTGTAATTGCTCACGTAGCATCTTCACAAGTGGTTTTGCAACATGACCAGCAATCTTGGTATTCTCCTTATTTGTTTGGTCTTATGATTCTAATAGTGGAACATTTTATTTTGTTGGGTGTGATGTCAGTGATGATGACTTGCCTATCAATCCTATAAAAGTTACCATAATCGGTGTGAGGAATGTAACAGAATGCTTGATTTCATTTAATGAAATGGGCCTAAATCTAGATCTGTTACTGTTCTTAAGAAGAGGATGGGAGTCGTTTTTGATATACAGACAAACTCAAGTATGTCAGAGGATTGTTAGTCTCAAGCATGGAAGGAGCAAGAGTTCATTTTCCTTCCAATTTCCTGGAAACTAGCATAGAGAAGTCTGATGACTTGATGACCTTTGGCCAGGGTTCAAGGACTGTATCCCATGATGTAACAAAATTGGTTTACTGAACTGACTTAAAATGAATGCAAATACAAACATATTAAAATTAAATTGCATAACCATATCGATAAAGATAATTCAGTATTTGGTGATAACTTGAGGGAAATTGAGTGAGGGGAAGGGTGGAGGAGGAGGAGGGGAGGTGAGTGAAGGAGGACTGTGGAGTAGGGGCTCAGGAGGGACCCAAGGCTGAGGTGAGACTGTCGGCCGTATGCAAGATTGTTTTATGCTGGCTCCCCTCATGAGGAATCCTCATGGTAAGGTTTGCCCAAGCCATGGGCCTAAGTCGCTTCCTAGGTGGTACAAATCGTGGTGTTTGCGTGGGACTTGCTTCAGGTGTACCAACATAGGAAAAAAGGGGAATGTTGGAATGCCATATGCAAACAGCTGATCACAATAACAAACATTTCACGGAGATGATGGAGGCCAAAGGGACGAAGATGCAATGCACAGTACCATTCTGAGCGCCAGAGACAGACACTTGTTGCCTTGATAGTCAAGAAACAAGCAATCATTCAAGATAAACGACATGAGCCCAGTAACGTGGAGAAGAAAAAGAGGGCTTGGGACGAAATTAGGGCGGCATTCAACTCCATGGATCCTGGACAGGAACCCTACTCAGTCGTGCAGCTAAAACGTGTTCGGGAGCACATTAAAAGAAAGTACAGTACAGTATTACCCCGCTTTATGCGGTTTCACTTTCCGCAATTTCTCATTTACGCGGTGCCTCGCCAGAACCGAACTTTCACTTTCCGCGGTGCATCTACTCATATACGCGGGAAGCGGCGCAGGCAGGATGCGCAGAAGGTCGCCCAGTCTTCAAAACATTACCGAGTTCTTCACCCGCCACCCACCACAGCCGGCCTAAGTCAGTGATAGAGATAGTGAGGATATGGACTTATATGGACTTTGAGGGGTTTGACAAAGAGGCCCTGCAAGCCTCTGTGGTGGATAGTGATACAGGTGAGGGCCAATAATCTGCCCTCTGTCTTGGAACCAACCCCCCATCCCCGTGTGCCCAGCCATCTTTTCTACTAATGTAAGTGTTAAAAAAACTAATATTATTGATATTTCTCTTAATTATTAATTGTGAGTGCATACCATCATAAAATTAAGATGTAATTTTTACTACAACGTAGGTATTGTGTCTCAAAAAGTGGAGTTTGGGGGTCGGGCCAGTCTCTATTGGAATTAATCCCATATGTTCTGTTGTTCCATTTACACGGATTTCACTTTCCGCGGTACCCTGTGGGTTCAATTGACCGTGTAAATCGGGGTACTACTGTACAAATCTTGTATACTGGTGATGATTGAGTTCACATTTGAGTGTGAGGTAGAGTAAAGATTTCAACATCAGTATTGACTCAACCCTGACCTAGGATAATATGCTACAAGTATTGAAATATTTCATTAATTTTGAATATACTGTACTATCTGATTAATATATCACCAGTAAAAATATTGACGACTGAAGAGAAATCTTCCTGGAGTGTGTCAAACAACCCATACTGTAATGTTAGTTATGGGCAATAAAAATAAAGATACCTGTATACTAAATAAAATTATGAAATGTATCTTCTATATTAGTGGCAAATGAGTTCACACGTGTGTATTAGATTAGAGTAGGCCTAAAGACATCAACAAAGCTGACGGGATATTTCTACAGTAAGACCTTCCTCTAAATTCACACTGGATTCATGAATATACAAAATATTCTAATAGCAAGCATTTTGCTGTTCTATTTTTGTTTGAACTAACCTAATCAAATACACATTTATCTATAGGAAATACAACTGAGAAAAACATACCTTGAGGCTTGAATGAGATTTACTGTGGTGTCATCTGCAGATGAGTTTCAAATTTGGCTGTCTGATTTTGGGTAACTAAATGTGAAGTACGTATCACATTTTTGGGGGTAGAGCAAGAATGTCTATCGATGAAATTCATCATATATGTATGATGATTACTTTTGTCAACTATACTAGAAGCATTGCAACATTGTTGTAATTGCAATTATGATAATAGTCAACACTGATTTATCCTCAGGGTGCCCACCCTGTTCTCACGATAATTCCAGTAATATCAATGAGCATTGCTCACACGTTGAGGATTCACTAAGCTTCTTGAAATTAAAACGTGGGCAGTCCCCATAGGGAGATCTCATGCTAAATGGTCTTGCATATGACTCTGTGTGTGTGTGTGGGGAAAGGAGGTTATTTGGGGGTGATATTTAGGTGCTGCCTGTCATGTGTCACACTGCAGACAATGTATACAGGAGAAGATTGGCTAAACATGGCATGGAGAGGAATAGGATGTAAGAACAAGGCTATGAACATATTTCTGTAATATGACCACAGTATTAATGTAAGCTTTGTTTAAAAGGCATAGAATTAGGATCAGACTATCAATTCTCAGATAGTTAAAATAAATTTCTTTCATTCTTTTTTGCCATTTTTTTTTTTTTTTTGCTTATCATAGTATAAATTTTCCACACTATCAGTATATCGGTGAAACACAACTCAAACATCCTCAAGGTGTATAAAATATTTTACTGTCTAAATCAGAGTTTTCAGGAATATGTCTAACCCTAGTGGACAGCCATTTGTAAAGAAACATACGCAAAGCACCACCCATAAATGATCTGCCCTACCTTATTTTGTTATGAACACCTTAGCCAGTGATTTATGTTAGCTCTCGGATGTCATAATAATTTTAGCCAATTAACTGGTAAATTTCCAACATGCCCATAGGTGGATAGGTTTCCCTAGTGCCACTTGGGACATCTGCTTTTACTCAGTTTGAGAGAGGCTGGTGTTTGTAAAAGGACGAAGTGACCCAACCATAATGTCCAGTATGTGTTTGATGTGCACTACACTGAGGATGGAGACCTTTCACCTTCTTGTCCTGAGTCTGTGATGAGGGATACACTGGGTAGACTCTGGGCCACTGCCTCCATAGTCTTCTTGAGCAATAACTCCAATTTTTCATCAACTTATGACAACAAAAATAAATAAATAAAAAATAATAAAAATTGTGAAGATGGACCATAGTTTGTGAGTACAGTATACAGTAATATAAAATAAAGGCCGACTTTTGGCAGGTAGGGAGGTGAAGACAGGAGTTATTCATAGTAATCAGGTGTGGAGGTATGAGGAGGTAGATGAGGATATCGTTCTGTGTTTACTGGCCCATGAACCAGAACTGAAGGGTTTGGCAGTGATGTCTGTTTTGTTCCCAATGGCCACTAAAGATCGTGCAGTACATAAGTGTAGTATTGTTATAATGACTAACACTCAGTTTTGGCTTGAAGGACAACTGATGCCTCCCTGACAAACTTTTTAATCTCTTGAGTGTATTGCCAACCCTGGGTACAGTGAATTAACCCAAAGAGTAAAATTTCTTAACCTCTTTGAGTACAGTGCCTTCATTTCTGTAAGGTGGATCCATA